>NC_057812.1:146999117-147299117 GCF_018294505.1 Triticum aestivum
GTTGTTCCCTTTGTCATCAGTATGTTACTTGCCCGAGATTCTATCGTCGGTATCCTATACCTAGTTCAATCTCGTTACCGGCAAGTCTCTTTACTCGTTCTGTAATACATCATCCCGCAACTAACTCATTAGTTGCAATGCTTGCAAGGCTTAATGATGTGCATTACCGAGAGGGCCCAGAGATACCTCTCCGACAATCAGAGTGACAAATCCTAATCTCGAAATACAGCAACCCAACATGTACCTTTGGAGACACCTGTAGAGCTCCTTTATAATCACCCAGTTACTTGTGATGTTTGGTAGCACACAAAGTGTTCCTCTGGCAAACGGGAGTTGCATAATCTCATAGTCATAGGAACATGTATAAGTCATGAAGAAAGCAATAGCAACATACTAAACGATCGGGTGCTAAGCTAATGGAATTGGTCATGTCAATCAGATCATTCAACTAATGATGTGATCCTGTTAATCAAATAACAACTCTTTGTCCATGGTTAGGAAACATAACCATCTTTGATTAACGAGCTAGTCAAGTAGAGGCATACTAGTGACACTCTGTTTGTCTATGTATTCACACATGTATTATGTTTCCGGTTAATACAATTCTAGCATGAATAATAAACTTTTATCATGATATAAGGAAATAAATAATAACTTTATTATTGCCTCTAGGGCATATTTCCTTCAGCAGGCAGGAGTCGGTCTACTTGTTTCGGACGTGATGCCTATATACATGATCATACCTAGATATTCTCAGAACTATGCTCAATTCTATCAATTGCTCAATAGTAATTCGTTCACCCACCGTAAAATACTTATGCTCTTGAGAGAAGCCACTAGTGAAACCTATGGCCCCGGGGTCTATCTTCATCATATTAATCTTCCAATATTTAGTTATTTCCTTTGCTTTTTATTTTACTTTGCATATTTATCACAAAAATACCAAAAATATTATCCTATCATATCTATCAGATCTCACTCTCGTAAGTGACCATGAAGGGATTGACAACCCCTTATCACGTTGGTTGCGATGAGTTATTTTGCATTGTGCAGGTATGAGGGACTCACGCGTAGCCTCCTACTGGATTGATACCTTGGTTCTCAAAAACTGAGGGAAATACTTACGCTACTTTGCTACATCATCCTTTCCTCTTCAAGGAAATCCAACGCAGTGCTCAAGAGGTAGCAAGAAGATTTCTGGCGCCGTTGCAGGGGAGTCTACGCAAAAGTCAACACACCAAGTACCCATCACAACCCTTATCTCCTGCATTACATTATTTGCCATTTGCCTCTCGTTTTCCTCTCCCCCACTTCACCCTTGCCATTTTATTCGCCCTCTATCTCTATCCTCCCTCTCTTTCTCTATTTGCCTCTTTTTGCCCGCTTGCTTTTTGTTTGCTTGTGTGTTGGATTGCTTGCTTGTCACGATGGCTCAAGATAACACTAAATTGTGTGACTTTACCAATACCAACAACAATGATTTTATTAGCACTCCGATTGCTCCTCTTACCGATGCTGAATCTTGTGAAATTAATGCCGCTTTGCTGAATCTTGTCATGAAAGATATGTTTTCCGGCCTTCCTAGTGAAGATGCTGCTACCCATCTAAATAGCTTCGTTGATTTGTGTGATATGCAAAATAAGAAAGATGTGGACAACGATATTATTAAGTTGAAGCTATTTCCTTTTTCGCTTACAGATCGTGCTAAAGCTTGGTTTTCGTCTTTGCCTAAAAATATATTGATTCTTGGAACAAGTGCAAAGATGCTTTTATCTCTAAGTATTTTCCTCCCGCTAAGATCATCTCCCTTAGAAGCGATATTATGAATTATAAGCAACTTGATCATGAACATGTTGCACAAGCTTGGGAGAGGATGAAATTAATGATACGTAATTGCCCTACTCATGGTTTGAATTTGTGGATGATTATACAAAAATTTTATGCCGGATTGAATTTTGCTTCTAGAAATCTTTTAGATTCGGTCGCGGGAGGCACTTTTATGGAAATCACTTTAGGAGAAGCTACTAAACTCCTAGATAATATTATGGTTAATTATTCTCAATGGCATACTGAAAGATGTACTAATAAAAAGGTGCATGCGATAGAAGAAATTAATGTTTTGAGTGGAAAGATGGATGAACTTATGAAATTATTTGCTAGTAAGAGTGTTTCTTCTGATCCTAATGATATGCCCTTGTCTACTTTGATTGAGAATAATAATGAATCTATGGATGTAAATTTTGTTGGTAGGAACAATTTTGGTAACAACGCGTACAGAGGAAATTTTAATCCTAGGCCTTATCCTAGTAATCCCTCTAATAATTATGGTAATTCCTACAACAATTCTTATGGAAATTATAATAAGATGCCCTCTGATTTTGAATCTAATATTAAAGAATTTATTACTTCGCAAAAGAATTTCAATGCTTTGATTGAAGAAAAATTGCTTAAGATTGATGAGTTGGCTAGGAACGTTGATAGAATTTATCTTGATGTTGATTCTTTGAAACTTAGATCTATTCCTCCTAAGCATGATATCAATGAGTCTCTCAAAGCCATGAGAATTTCCATTGATGAGTGCAAAGAAAGAACCGCTAGGATGCATGCTATGAAAGATGCCTTTATAAGAGCGTGTTCTTCTAGTTCCTATGAAAATAAAGATGAAGATCTAAAAGTTATTGATGTGTCCCCTATTAAATCTTTGATTGATAATGATGGGGCTGAATATGATCCACCTTTACCTAGAAGGCATTCCAAAAAATCAGAGTTTTTAGATCTTGATGCTAAATTTGATGAAAGTGGGATTGAAGAAATCAAAACCCTAGATGTTGCTAAACCCACTATTTTGGATTTCAAGTAATTTAATTATCAAAATTGCTCTTTGATTGATTGTATTTCCTTGTTGCAATCCGTGTTAAATTCTCCTCATGCTTATAGTCAAAATAAAGCGTTTACTAAACATATCGTTGATGCCTTGATGCAATCTTATGAAGAAAAACTTGAGTTGGAAGTTTCTATCCCTAGAAAACTTTATGATGAGTGGGAACCAACTATTAAAATTAAGATTAAAGATCATGAGTTCTATGCTTTATGTGATTTGGGTGCTAGTGTTTCCACGATTCCAAAGACTTTGTGTGATTTGTTAGGTTTCCGTGATTTTGATGATTGCTCTTTAAACTTGCACCTTGCGGATTACACTATTAAGAAACCAATGGGAAGAATCAATGATGTTCTTATTGTCGCAAATAGGAATTATGTGCCCATAGATTTTATTGTTCTTGACATAGATTGCAATCCTTCATGTCCTATTATCCTTGGTAGACCTTTCCTTAGAACGATTGGTGCAATTATTGATATGAAGGAAGGAAATATTAGATTCCAATTTCCGTTAAGGAAAGGCATGGAACACTTTGCATCTTTAGTTATTTCCTTTGCTTTTTATTTTACCACTATTTAGTCTTCCAATATTTAGTTATTTCCTTTGCTTTTTATTTTACTTTGCATCTTTATCACAAAAATACCAAAAAATATTATCCTATCATATCTATCAGATCTCACTCTCATAAGTGACCGTGAAGGGATTGACAACCCCTTATCGCGTTGGTTGCGAGGAGTTATTTTTGTTTGTGCAGGTACGAGGGACTTGCGCGTAGCCTCCTACTGGATTGATACCTTGGTTCTCAAAAACTGAGGGAACTACTTACGCTACTTTGCTGCATCATTCTTTCCTCTTCAAGGAAATCCAACGCAGTGCTCAAGAGATAGCAAGGCTTACTAGGGACACGGTATTTGTTTATGTATACACACATGTATTTTAGTTTCTGGTCAATAAAATTATAGCATGAATAATAAACCTTTATCATGATTAAGGAAATATAATAATAATCACTTTATTGTTGCCTCTAGGGCATATTTCCAACACTCTCCCACTTGCACTAGAGTCAATAATCTAGTTCACATCGCCATGTGATTAACACCCAATTAGTTCTAAGGTGTGATCATGTTTTGCTTGTGAGAGAAGTTTAATCAACGGATCTACAACATTTAGATCCGAATGTGTTTTGCAAATTTCTATGTCTACAATGCTCTTCATGTAGCTACTCTAGCTAACTGCTCCCACGTTCAATACGTATCCAGATTTAGACTCAGAGTCATCCGAATCGGTGTTAAAGTTTGCATCGACATAACTCTTTACGACGAACTCTTTATCACCTCCATAACCGAGAAACATTTCCTTAGTACTCTTTAGGTAGCTAAGGATAATTTTGACCGTTGTCCAGTGATCCACTCCTGGATCACTATTGTAGCCCCTTGCCAAACTCATGGCAAGGCATATATCTGGTACACAACATGACATACATAATAGAACCTATGGCTCAGGCACAGGGAATGACTTTCATTCTCTCTTTATTTTCTGCCGTGGTCGGGCTTTGAGTCTTACTCAACTTCACACCTTGCTAGTTGCAATACAGGCAAGAACCCTTTCTTTGACTGATCCATTTTTAAACTCCTTTAAAACTTTGTCAAGGTATGTGCTTTGTGAAAGTCCTATTAAGCGTCTTGATCTATCTCTATAGATTTTGATACCCAATATGCAAGTAGCTTCACCGAGGTCTTTCATTGAAAAATTTCTTATTCAAGTATCCTTTTATGCTATCCAGAAATTCTATATCATTTCCGATCAATAATATGTCATCCACATATAATATCATAAATGCTACAAAGCTCCCACTCACTTTCTTGTAAATACAGGTTTCGGCGTAAGTCTGTATAAAACCATATGCTTTGATCACATCATCAAAGCGTATATTCCAACTTCTGATATGCTTGCACCAGTTCATAAATGGATCGCTGGAGCTTGCACACTTTGTTAGCACCTTTAGCATTGACAAAAAACCTTCTAGTTGCATCATATACAACTCTTCTTTAGGAAACCCGTTGAGGAATGCAGTTTTGACATCCATTTGCCAAATTTCATCATCATCGGCAATTGCTAACATGATTCGAACAGACTTAAGCATCGCTACGGGTGAGAAAGTCTCATCGTAGTCAACCCCTTGAACTTGTCGAAAACCTTTTACGACAAGTCAAGCTTTGTAGATAGTGATATTACCATCAGCCTTCATCTTCTTCTTGAAGATCCATTTATTCTCAATGGCTTGCCAATCATCGGGGAAGTGGACCAAAGTCCATACTTTGTTCTCATACATGGATCCTATCTCAGATTTCATGGCCTCAATCCATTTGTCGGAATCTGGGCTCATCATAGCTTCTTCATAGTTCATAGGTGCGTCGTTGTCTAACAACATGACTTCCAAGACAAGATTACTGTACCACTCTGGTGGGTACGTGTTCTGGTCGACCTATGAGGTTCAGTAGTAACTTGATCTGAAGTTTCATGATCATCAACATTAGATTCCTCTCTAGTTGGTGTAGGTATCAAGGGAACTGTTTTCTCTGATGTACTACTTTCCAATTCGAGAGAAGGTACAACTACCTCATCGAGTTCTATTTTTCTCCCACTCACTTCTTTCGAGAGAAACTCCTTCCCTAGAAATCACCCATTCTTAGCAACAAAGATCTTGCCTGCGGATCTGTGGTAGAAGGTGTACCCAATAGTTTCTTTAGGGTATCCTATGAAGAAGCACTTGTACGATTTGGTTCAATCTTATGAGGCTGTAGCCTTTTTGGCAAACGCATCGCATCCCCAAACTTTAAGAAACGACAGCTTAGATTTCTTGCCAAGCAGTAGTTCATATGGTGTCATCTCAACGGATTTAGACGGTGCCCTATTTAATGTGAATGCGGCTGTCCCTAATGCTTAACCCCAAAACGATAAAGGCAAATCGGTAAGAGACATCATAGAACGCACCATATCTAATAAATTACGGTTACGACATTCGGACACACCATTACGCTGTCGTGTTCTAGGTGGCGTGAATTGTGAAACAATTCCACATTGTTTTAAATGAAGACCAAACTTGTAACTCAGATATTTGCCTCCGCGATCAGATCGTAGAAACTTTATTTTCTTGTTAGATGATTCTCCACTTCACTCTGAAATTCTTTGAACTTTTCAAATGTTTCAGACTTGTGTTTCATCAAGTAGATATACCCATACCTACTTAAATCATATGTGAAGGTTAGAAAATAACAATACCTGTCGCGTGCCTCAACACTCATCGGACCGCATACATCGGTATGTATTATTTCCAATAAGTCATTAGCTCGCTCCATTGTTCCGGAGAATGGAGTTTTAGTCATCTTACCCATGAGGCATGGTTCGCAAGTATCAAATGATTCGTAATCAAGTGATTCCAAAAGTCCATCCGTGTGGAGTTTCTTCATGCATTTTACACCAATGTGACCTAAACGGCAATGCCACAAGTATGTTGCACTATAATTATCTACTGCGCATCTTTTGGCATCAATATTATGAATATGTGTATAACTACGATCGAGATTCAACAATAATAGACCATTCATCGAAGGTGCATGACCATAAAAGATATTACTCATATAAATAGAACAACCATTATTCTCTGACTTAAATGAATAATCATCTTGCAATAAACAAGATCCAGATGTAATGTTCATGCTCAACGCTGGCACCAAATAACAATTATTGAGGTCTAAAACTAATCTCGAAGGTAGATGTAGAGGTAGCGTGCCGACGACGATCACATCGACCTTGGTACCATTTCTGACACGCATCGTCACCTCGTCCTTAGCCAATCTTCATTTATTCCGCAACTCCTGTTTCAAGTTATAAATATGAGCACCGAACCAGTATCAAATACCCAGGTGCTACTAAGAGCATTAGTAAGGTACACATCATGTATATCAAATATACCTTTGTACACATTGCCATCCTTCTTATGTGCCAAGTATTTGGGGCAGTTACGCTTCCACTGACCATTTCCTTTGCAGTAGAAGCACTCAGTTTCCAGTTGGGTCCAACTTTGGGCTTCTTGACAGGAGCGGCAACTTGCTCGCCATTCTTCTTAAAGTTCCCTTTATTTCCCTTCCCTTTTTCTTAAAACTAGTGGTGTTGTTAACCATGAACACTTGATGCTCCTTCTTGATTTTTACCTCCGCTGATTTCAGCATCGCGAAGAGCCCGGGAATCGTTTTTGTCATCCCTTGCATATTATAGTTCATCATGAAGCCTTTGTAGCTTGGTGGCAGTGACTGAAAAACTCTGTCAATAACACTCTCAACTAGAACATCAATTCCTAGCTGAGTCAAGTGGTTATGATACCCAGACATTTTGAGTACGTGTTCACTGACAGAACTGTTCTCCTCCATCTTACAGCTAAAGAACTTTATTAGAGACTTCATATCTCTCAACTCAAATTATCAAAGTACCGAACGCGAATCACATGAGCGTGATGAAAACTAGCTTGACGATAATTCCCATGTGCCCTTGGGAGCGCTTTCCTTTATATAAGAGTTTGTCCAGGCTTGTCCTTTGCTACAAAAAGGATTGGGCCATCTTGCTGCACCTTATTTACTTTCATTACTTGTTACTCGTTACAAATTACCTTATCACAAAACTATTTTTTACCGATAATTTCAGTGCTTGCAGAGAATACCTTACTGAAAACTGCTTATCATTTCCTTCTGCTCCTCGTTGTGTTCGACACTCTTACTTATCGAAAGGACTACGATAGATCCCCTACACTTGTTGGTCATCAAGACTCTTTTCAGGCGCCATTGCCGGGGAGTGAAGCGCGTTTGGTTGGTGGAATTTGGTAAGAAAAATTTATATAGTGTGCTGAAATTTACTGTCACTTGTAACTATGGAACATAATCCTTTGAGGGGCTTGCTCGGGGTATCTTCACCTCGACCAGTAGAGCAAAGAGTTGCTCCTCAACCTACTGAACCTACTGAAAATGTTTACTTTGAAATTCCTTCATGTATGATAGAGAAACTGCTAGCTAATCCTTTCACAGGTGATGGAACATTACATCCTGATTTGCACCTAATCTATGTGGATGAAGTTTGTGGATTATTTAAGCTTGCAGGTATGCCCAAGGATGTTATCAAGAAGAAGGTATTCCCTTTATCTTTGAAGCGAGATGCATTGACATGGTTTAGGCTATGTGATGATATTGGATCATGGAACTACCAACGATTGAAATTGGAATTTCATCAGAAGTTTTATCCTATGCATCTGGTTCATCGTGATCGTAATTATATATATGATTTCTGGTTCATCGCTCAAGCTTGGGGGAGGCTTAAGTCAATGTTATATTCATGCCCCAATCATGAGCTCTTGATACGTCTCCGTCCTATCTATAATTTTGATTGTTCCATGCCAATATTAGTCAACTTTCATAAACTTTTTGGCAGCTTTTTATATTATTTTTGGGACTAACATATTGATCCAGTGCCCAGTGCCAGTTCCTGTCTGTTGCATGTTTTTGGTTTCGCAGAATATCCATATCAAACAGAGTCCAAACGGGATAAAAACGGATGGAGCTTATTTTTGGTAAATATGGAAAATTCAGAAGGAAAATCAATGCGAACCAGTGCCCGAGGTGGTCACGAGGTAGGGGCGCCCCCCTAGGGCGCACCCCCTACCCTCGTGAGCCCACCGTAAGGCGGTTGACACTCTTCTTTTGCCGCAAGAAAGCTAATATTCAGAAAAAAATCACGGCGAAGGTTTCAGGCCAATCGGAGTTACGGATCTCCATATATATACGAAATGGTGAAACAGAGCCAGAACAGAACGCATAACCAGAGAGAAATAGAGAGATAGATCCAATCTCGGAGGGGCTCTCGCCCCTCCCATGCCATGGAGGCCAAGGACCAGAGGGGAAACCCTTCTCCCATCTAGGGAGGAGGTCAAGGAAGAAGAGGAAGAAGGGGGCCCCTCTCCCCCTCTCCTCCGGTGGCGCCGGAACGCCGCCGTGGCCATCATCATCATCACCACGATCTTCACCAACACCTCCGCCATCTTCACTAACATCTCCATCACCTTCCCCCCTCTATCTACAGCGGTCCACTCTCCCGCAACCCGTTGTACCCTCTACTTGAACATGGTGCTTTATGCTTCATATTATTATCCAATGATGTGTTGCCATCCTATGATGTCTGAGTAGATTTTCGTTGTCCTATCGGTGATTGATGAATTGCTATGATTGATTTAAATAGCTTGTGGTTATGTTGCTGTCCTTTGGTACCCATCATATGATTGCGCGCGTGGATCACACCCTAGGGTTAGTTGTATGTTGATAGGACTATGGATTGGAGGGCAAGAGTGACAGAAGCTTCAACCTAGCATAGAAATTGATGCATACGGGATTGAAGGGGGGCCAATATATCTTAATGCTATGGTTGGGTTTTACCTTAATGAACGTTAGTAGTTGCGGATGCTTGCTAATAGTTCCAATCATAAGTGCATAGAATTCCAAGTCAGGGATGACATGCTAGCAGTGGCCTCTCCCACATAATACTTGCTATCGGTCTAGTAAAGTAGTCAATTGCTTAAGGGGCAATTCCGCAACTCATACCACCACTTTTCCACACTCGCTATATTTACTTTATTGTTTCTTTATCTAAACAGCCCCTACTTTTTATTTACGTGCTCTTTATTATCTTGCAAACCTATCCAACAACACCAACAAAGTACTTCTAGTTTCATACTTGTTCTAGGTAAAGTGAACGACAAGCGTGCGTAGAGTTGTATCCGTGGTCGATAGAACTTGAGGGAATATTTGTTCTACCTTTAGCTCCTCGTTGGGTTCGACACTCTTACTTATCGAAAACTGTTGTGATCCCCTATACTTGTGGGCTATCAAGACCTTTTTCTGGCGCCGTTGCCGGGGAGCAATAGCATGGGGTGAATATTCTCGTGTGTGCTTGTTTGCTTTATCACTAAGTAATTTTTATTTGCTATTCTTAGTTGTTTTCTATCTTTAGTTATGGGTAGGAAACGCAAAATACCAAAAAAATAGTTGTACCTACTGAACCAATGGTTGAAGAACCACTCAAAATCTATCACACTGCTGAAGCTTATTACTTGGATCATCTTCGATCCCTATGTGCTCGTGCTAAAACCCCAACTAGATTAGTTGAGGGCAAATCTTTAGATGAGCATGCTTGTTATGTGCGACACCGAATATCTGAAAAAGGGAAAACTTTACTGGATCAAATTCATCGTTTGCAATGCTATGCTTGGAATTTATGTGAAATATATGATTATACTTGTTGTTCTGAAGACCCTAAGAAACACCTTCCCTACCAATGTTTGTTTAGTGATAATGGAATCGTATCCTCTTATGCTAAGGGTGTTTATAGTTACTATGATGTTCAACAAACTGAAGAATTTGTTGCTTTTAAGGGTGCTTACAAAATTGCTTCTTTGATTGAAAAGTATGATGCTACTCTTCACAAATCTGAAAATTTTGCCATATTTAAATATTGCTATGATAATTATGCTTCTAATGCCTATGTTGAACCATATATTGAGTACTACTCCGCTGTCCAAGAAGAGACTAATATTTTGCAGGAGTCTATGGAAGAAGAAATTGATGAAACCGTGAGCTCATTGGATGAAAAAGATGATGAGGAGAGAGAAGAAAAAGGAGGAAGAGCGGATTAGCTACCCGTGCCCACCTTCTAATGAGAGTAACTCTTCAACTCATACATTGTTTAATTTCCCTTCATGCTTACCGGAGGATGATTGCTATGATGATTGTTATAATCCCGTTGATTCTTTTGAAATATCCCTTTTTGATGATGCTTGCTATGCTTGTGGCCAAGATGCCAATATGAATTATGCTTATGAAGATGAACTTGATGTAGTTCCTTATGTTAAACATGAAATTGTTGCTATTTCTCCCACGCGTGATAGTCCTATTACCTTTTTGAATTCTCCCGACTACACTATATCGGAGAAGTTTGCTCTTATTAAGGATTATATTGATGGGTTGCCTTTTACCATTGCACATGATGATTTTGATGAATATAATATGCATGTGCTTGCTGCTCCTACTTGCAATTATTATGAGAGAGGAACTATATCTCCACCTCTCTATGTTTCCAATATGATAGAATTGCAAGAAATTGTTTATACTATGCATTGGCCTTTACTATGTGTGCATGAATTGTTCTTTTATGACATGCCGATGCATAGAAAGAGAGTTAGACTTTGTTGTTGCATGATATATGTTACTTTGTGCTCACTACTAAATTACAAATCACTGTTAATTAAAATTGGCTTTGATATACCTTGGGATCCGGGTGGATTCACTACTTGAGCACTATATGCCTAGCTTAATGGCTTTAAAGAAAGCGCTACCAGGGAGACAACCCGGAAGTTTTAGAGAGTCATTTATTTCTGTTGAGTGCTTTCATATAGTTTAAAAACAACAAAAATAAAGAGGGGAACCCAAAACTTTTTCAAAAAGGAAAGCGAAAGTGAGAAAGACAAGCATTGTTGAAGTGGGAGAGCTCCTTGAACTTTGTTCATGCTCACGGCAACTTTGTGAATATTGATTACAGAAATGTTTCAATAAAAATAATTATCCCCTTGTACAATTCCATTGTATTATAAAAATAATGTGCCAATGTTTGCCTTTAGGATGTTTACATTTGCTTGATGGTTTGTACGGTGCAGGACAGAAACTTTGGCTGTAGTGCGCGATCTTACATTTTTAGCTGGAACGTCAAATGGTTCTGATTCTTTTTGCACTGTCTTCCTATACAAATGTTTTATTTTTCATAATTCTGGAAGATTTTTTCAAGTATCATAAGTATGGTGAATGTTCAGATTATTACAGACTGTTCTGTTTTAGACAGATCCTGTTTTTGATGCATAGTTTGCTTGTTTTGATGAACCTATCAATTTATATCAGTGGATTAAGCCATGAAAAAGTTATATTACAGTAGACACAATGCAAAAACAAAATATGAATTGGTTTGCAACAGTACTTAGAGTAGTGATTTTCTTTATTATACTAACGGATCTTACCGAGTTTTCTGTTGAAGTTTTCTGTGGATGAAGTGTTCGATGATTGAGAAGGTCTCGATGTGAGAAGAAGGAAGAGAGGCAATAGCTCAAGCTTGGGGATGCCCGAGGAACCCCAAGTAAATATTCAAGGAGACTCAAGCGTCTAAGCTTGGGGATGCTGGGGAGGCATCCCCTCTTTCTTCAACAAATATTGGTATGTTTTCGGATTCGTTTCGTTCATGCGATATGTGCAATCTTGGAGCGTCTTTTGCATTTAGTTTTCATTTTTATGCACCATGCTGGTATGAGATAGTCCTTGGTTGATTTATAGAATGCTCTTTGCACTTCACTTATATTTTTTGAGTATGGCTTTATAGAATGCTTCATGTGCTTCACTTATATCATTTGAAGTTTGGATTGCCTATTTCTCTTTACATAGACAACCGCCATTTGTAGAATGCTCTTTTGCTTCACTTATATTTGTTAGAGTTGGGAATATCTTTTGTAGAAAGAATTAAACTCTCTTGCTTCACTTATATCTATTTAGAGAGATGACAGGAATTGGTCATTCACATGGTTAGTCATAAAATCCTACATAAACTTGTAGATCGCTGAATATGATATATTTGATTCCTTGCAATAGTTTTGCTATATAAAGATGGTGATATTAGAGTCATGCCAGTCGAGTAATTGTGAAATTGAGAAATACTTGTGTTGAGGTTTGCAAGTTTCGTAGCATGCACGTATGCTGAACCGTTATGTAACGAAGTCGGAGGATGAGGTGTTTATTGATTGTCTTCCTTATGAGTGGCGGTCGGGGACGAGCGATGGTCTTTTCCTACCAATCTATCCCCCTAGGAGCATGCACGTAGTACTTTGTTTTGATGACTAATAGATTTTTGCAATAAGTATGTGAGTTCTTTATGACTAATGTTGAGTCCATGGATTATACGCACTCTCACCCTTCCATCATTGATAGCCTCTCTAGTACCGCGCAACTTTCGCTGGTACCATAAACCCAACATATACCTTCCTCAAAACAACCACCATACCTACCTATCATGGCATTTCCATAGCCATTCCGAGATATATTGCCATGCAACTTTCATCATCATCATATACATGACTTGAGCATTCATTGTCATATTGCTTTGCATGATCGTAAGATAGCTAGCATGATGTTTTCATGGCTTGTCCGTTTTTTGATGCCATTGCTATGCTAGATCATTGCACATCCCGGTACACCGCCGGAGGCATCCATATAGTGTCATACTTTGTTCTAGTATCGAGTTGTAAGTAAATAAAAGTGTGATGATCATCATTATTAGAGCATTGCCCCAGTGAGGAAAGGATGATTGGGACTATGATTCCCCCATAGGTCGGGATGAGATTCCGAACTTTACAAAAAAAAGAGGCCAAAGAAGCCCAAATAAAAAAAGAGGCCAAAGAAGCCCACCAAAAAATAAAACAAAAACAAAAACAAAAAAATGTGAGAAAAAGAGAGAAGGGGCAGTGCTACTTTCCTTTTTCCACACTTGTGCTTCAAAGTAGCACCATGTTCTTCATATAGAGAGTCTCTTGAGTTATCACTTTCATATACTAGTGGGAATTTTCATTATAGAACTTGGCTTGTATATTCCGATGATGGGCTTCCTCAAATGCCTGAGGTCTTCATGAGCAAGCAAGTTGGATGCACACCCACTTAGTTTCAGTTAGAGCTTTCAAACACTTATAGCTCTAGTGCATCCGTTGCATGGCAATCCCTACTCACTCACATTGATATCTATTGATGGGCATCTCCATAGCCCGTTGATACGCCTAGTTGATGTGAGACTATCTTCTCCTTTTTGTCTCCTCCACCATCATATTCTATTCCACCTATAGTGCTATGTCCATGGCTCACGCTCATGTATTGCGTGAAAGTTGAAAAGGTTTGAGAACGTCAAAAGTATGAAACAATTGCTTGGCTTGTCATCGGGGTTGTGCATGATGTGAATATTTTGTGTGGTGAAGATGGAGCATAGCCAGACTATATGATTTTGTAGGGATAACTTTCTTTGGCCATGTTATTTTGAAAAGACATGATTGCTTTATTAGTAGGCTTGAAGTATTATTGTCTTTATATCAAAAAGATAGATTATTGCTTTGAATCACTCGTGTCTTAATATTCATGCCATGATTAGACATATGATCAAGATTATGCTAGGTAGCATTCCACATCAAAAATTATCTTTTTTATCATTTACCTACTCGAGGACGAGCAGGAATTAAGCTTGGGGATGCTGATACGTCTCCATCGTATCTATAATTTTTGATTGTTCCATGCCAATATTATTCAACTTTCATATACTTTTTGGCAGCTTTTTATATTATTTTTGGGACTAACATATTGATCCAGTGCCCAGTGCCAGTTCCTGTCTGTTGCATGTTTTTGGTTTCGCAGAATATCCATATCAAACGGAGTCCAAACGGGATAAAAACGGACGAAGCTTATTTTTGGAAAATATGGAAAATTCGGAAGGAAAATCAACGTGAACCAGTGCCCGAGGTGGTCACGAGGCAGCCCCCCCTAGGGCGCGCCCCTACCCTCGTGAGCCCACCGTAAGGCGGTTGGCGCTCTTCTTTTTCCGCAAGAAAGCTAATATTCGGGGAAAAATCATGACGAAGGTTTCAGGCCAATCGGAGTTACGGATCTCCATATTTATACGAAATGGTGAAACAGAGCGAGAACAGAACGCAGAACCAAAGAGAAATGGAGAGATAGATCCAATCTCGGAGGGGCTCTCGCCGCTCCCATGCCATGGAGGCCAAGGACCAAAGGGGAAACCCTTCTCCCATCTAGGGAGGAGGTCAAGGAAGAAGAGGAAGAAGGGGGCCCCTCTCCCCCTCTCCTCCGGTGGCGCCGGAACGCCGCCGTGGCCATCATCATCATCACCGCGATCTTCACCAACACCTCCGCCATCTTCACCAATGTCTCCATCACCTTCCCCCCTCTATCTACAGCGGTCCACTCTCCCGCAACCCGATGTACCCTCTACTTGAACATGGTGCTTTATGCTTCATATTATTATCCAATGATGTGTTGCCATCCTATGATGTCTGGGTAGATTTTCGTTGTCCTATCGGTGGTTGATGAATTGCTATGATTGATTTAAATAGCTTGTGGTTATGTTGTTGTCCTTTGGTGCCCATCATATGATTGCGCGCATGGATCATACCCTAGGGTTAGTTGTATGTTGATAGGACTATGTATTGGAGGGCAAGAGTGACAGAAGCTTCAATCTAGCATAGAAATTGATGCATACGGGATTGAAGGGGGACCAATATATCTTAATGATATGGTTGGGTTTTACCTTAATGAACGTTAGTAGTTGCGGATGCTTGCTAATAGTTCCAATCATAAGTGCATCGAATTCCAAGTCAGGGATGACATGCTAGCAGTGGCCTCTCCCACATAATACTTGCTATCGGTCTAGTAAAGTAGTCAATTGCTTAAGGGGCAATTCCGCAACTCACACCACCACTTTTCCACACTCGCTATATTTACTTTATTGTTTCTTTATCTAAATAGTCCCTACTTTTTATTTACGTGCTCTTTATTATCTTGCAAACCTATCCAACAACACCAACAAAGTACTTCTAGTTTCATACTTGTTCTAGGTAAAGTGAACGTCAAGCGTGCGTAGAGTTGTATCGGTGGTCGATAGAACTTGAGGGAATATTTGTTCTACCTTTAGCTCCTCGTTGGTTTCGAAACTCTTACTTATCGAAAACTGTTGCGATCCCCTATACTTGTGGGTTATCAGCTCTCAGAAGAAATGATTTTTATTCAAAAATTTTATGCTCGGCTTTCTCTCAGTAATCGCTCCATGCTCGATACTTCTTGTACTGGATCTTTTATGATGAAGACTATTGAATTCAAATAGGATTTATTGGAAAGAATTAAACGCAACTCTGAAGATTGGGACCTCGACGAAGGTAAGGAGTCAAGTATAACACCTAAGTTTGATTGTGTTAAATCTTTTATGGATACCGATGCTTTCCGTGAATTTAGCACTAAATATGGACTTGACTCTGAGATAGTAGCTAATTTCTGTGAATCCTTTGCTACTCATGTTGATCTCCCTAAGGAGAAGTGGTTTAAATATAATCCTCTCATTGAAGTAAAAGTAGTTGCACCTATTAAAGTTGAAGAAAAGACTATCACTTATAATGATCCTGTTGTTCCTACTGTTTATATTGAGAAACCACCTTTGCCTGTTAGAATAAAGGATCATGCTAAAGCTTCAAATGTCGTCAAAAAAAGTAATATTAAGACACCCAAACCCCCTGAGCAAATTAAGGTTGAACCTAGTGTTGCTATGGTTAAAGATCTCTTGGCCGATAATATTGATGGGCATGTTATTTACTTCTGCAATGAATCTGCTAGAATTGCTAGACCTGATACTAAAAATAAACACAGACCTATTGTAGGCATGCCTGTTATTTCTGTTAAAATAGGAGATCATTGCTATCATGGCTTATGTGATATGGGTGCTAGTGCAAGTGCAATACCTCATTCCTTATACAAAGAAATTATGCATGATATTGCACCTGCTGAGATAGAAGAGATAGATGTTACAATTAAGCTTGCCAATAGAGATACTATTTCACCAGTTGGGATTGTTAGAGATGTTGAAGTCTTGTGTGGGAAAGTTAAATATCCTGCTGATTTTCTTGTTCTTGGTTCCCCACAATATGACTTTTCTCCCATTATATTTGGTAGACCCTTCTTGAACACTGTTAATGCTAAGATAGACTGCAACAAGAATATTGTTTTTGTTGGTTTAGGGGATATGTCTCATGAGTTTAGTTTTGCTAAATTTCGTAGACAACCCCATGATAAATAATTGCCTAGTAAAGATGAAATTATTGGTCTTTCTTCTATTGCCATGCCTCCTAGTGATCCTTTAGAACAATATTTGCTAGACCATGAAAATGATATGTTTATGAATGAAAGAAGGGAAGTAGATGAAGTATTCTTTAAAAAGGGACCTATTTTGAAACACAACTTGCCTGTTGAAATCCTAGGGGATCCTCCTCCACCTAAGGGTGATCCCGTGTTTGATCTTAAACCTTTACCAGATACTCTTAAATATGCTTATCTTGATGAGAAAGAGATATATCATGTTAGTATTAGTGCTAACCTTTCAGAGCATGAAGAAAAGAAATTATTGAAAACTCTAAAGAAGCACCGTGCTGCTATTGGATATACTCTTGATGATCTTAAGGGCATTAGTCCCACTCTCTGCCAGCACAAAATAAAATTGGAGAAAGACGCTAAACCGGTTGTTGATCACCAACGACGGTTAAATCCTAAGATGAAAGAAGTGGTAAGAAAAGAAATACTAAAGCTTCTGGAGGCAGGTACAATTTACCCTGTTGCTGATAGTCAGTGGGTAAGTCCTATCCATTGTGTCCCTAAGAAGGGAGGTATCACTATTGTTCCTAATGATAAAGATGAACTGATCCCACAAAGAATTGTTACAGGTTATAAAATGGTAATTGATTTCCACAAATTAAATAAATCTACTAAAAAGGATCATTACCCTTTACCTTTTATTGATAAAATGCTAGAAAGATTATCCAAACATACACATTTTTGCTTTCTAGATGGTTATTCTGGTTTCTCTCAAATACCTGTGTCAAAAGAGGATCAAGAAAAGACAACTTTTACTTGCCCTTTCGGTACCTTTGCTTATAGACGTATGCCTTTTGGTTTATGCAATGCACCTGCTACTTTTCAAAGAAGTATGACTGCTATATTCTCTGAAGATTGTTGAGGTTTTCATGGATGATTTCTCCGTTTACGGGACCTCTTTTGATGATTGCTTAAGCAACCTTGATCGATTTTTGTACAGATGTGAAGAAACTAATCTTGTCTTGAATTGGGAGAAGTGCCACTTTATGGTTAATGAAGGTATTGTCTTGGGGCATAAAATTTCTGAAAGAGGTATTGAAGTTGATAAAGCTAAAGTTGATGCTATTGAAAAGATGTCATGTCCTAAGGACATTAAAGGTATAAGAAGCTTCATTGGTCATGCCAGTTTTTATAGGAGGTTCATTAAGGACTTCTCTAAAATTTCTCGGCCTCTGACTAATCTCTTACAAAAGGATGTTCCTTTTGTCTTTGATGATGATTGTGTAGAAGCATTTGAAATACTTAAGAAAGCTTTGATTTCTGCAACTATTGTTCAGCCTCCTGATTGGAATTTGCCATTTGAAATCATGTGTGATGCTAGTGATTATGCTATAGGGGTTGTTTTAGGACAAAGAGTTGATAAGAAATTAAATGTTATCCAATATGATAGTAAGACTCTAGACAGTGCTCAAAGAAATTATGCTACTACTGGAAAAGAATTTTTAGCAGTTGTATTTGCTTATGATAAGTTCAGACCTTATATTGTTGATTCTAAAGTCACCATTCACAATGATCATGCTGCTATTAAATATCTTATGGAAAAGAAAGATGCTAAACCTAGACTTATTAGATGGGTTCTCTTGCTACAAGAATTTGATTTGCATATTATTGATAGAAAGGGAGCTGAGAACCCCGTTGCAGACAACTTGTCTAGGTTAGAGAATGTTCTTAATGACCCACTACCTATTGATGATAGCTTTCCTGATGAACAATTAGATGTCATAAATGCTTCTCGTACTGCTCCATGGTATGCTGATTATGCTAATTATATTGTTGCTAAATTTATACCACCTAGTTTCACATACCAACAAAAGAAAAAGTTCTTTTATGATTTAAGACATTACTTCTAGGTTGACCCACATCTTTATAAGGAAGGAGTAGATGGTGTGATTAGATGTTGTATACCTGAGCATGAACAGGAACAGATCCTACGCAAATGCCACTCCGAGGCTTATGGAGGACACCATGCTAGAGATATAACTGCACACAAGGTATTGCAATCCAGTTTTTATTGGCCTACTCTCTTCAAAGATGCCCGTAAGTTTGTCTTGTCTTCTGATGAATGCCAAAGAATTGGTTATATTAGTAGACGTCAAGAAATGCCTATGAATTATTCACTTGTTATTGAACCATTTGATGTTTGGGGCTTTGATTATATGGGACCTTTTCCTTCCTCTAATGGGTACACACATATTTTAGTTGCTGTTGATTACGTTACTAAGTGGGTAGAAGCTATTCCAACTAGTAGCGCTGATCATAACACCTCTATTAATATGCTTAAAGAAGTTGTTTTTCCGAGGTTTGGAGTCCCTAGATATCTAATGACTGATGGTGGTTCACATTTTATTCATGGTGCTTTCCGTAAAATGCTTGCTAAGTATGATCTTAATCATAGAATTGCATCTCCATATCATCCATAGTCTAGTGGTCAGGTAGAACTCAACAATAGAGAGCTTAAATTAATTTTGCAAAAGACTCTTAATAGATCTAAAAAGAATTGGTCCAAGAAACTTGATGATGCATTATGGGCTTATAGAACTGCATATAAAAATCCTATGGGTATGTCTCCATATAAAATGGTTTATGGTAAAGCATGTAACTTACCTCTTGAACTAGAACATAAGGCATATTGGGTATTAAAGAGCTCAACTATGACTTCAAACTTGCCGGTGAGAAGAGGCTTTTTGACATTATCTCACTTGATGAATGGAGAACCCATGCCTATGAGAATGCCAAACTATTTAAAGAAAAAGTTAAAAGATGTCATGATAAAAGGATACAAAAGTGTGAGTTTAATGTAGGTGTTTATGTATTGTTATACAACTCTCGTTTAAGATTTTTTGCAGGAAAACTCCTTTCTAAATGGGAAGGTCCTTACATCATCGAGGAGGTCTATCGTTCCGGTGCCATAAAAATCAACAACTTCGAAGGCACAAATCTGAGGGTGGTAAATGGTCAGAGAATCAAACATTATATCTCAGGTAATCCTATAAATGTTGAAACTAATGCTATTGAAACTGTAACCCTGGAGGAATACATAAGGGACACTTTCCAGTACGTTTCAGACTCTGAAAAGGAATAGGTACATGGTACGGTAAGTAAACCGACTCCAAAACAGTTCTAATGGCAATTTTTCTCCATTTTGGAATATTTAAGAAAATAGGAAAATAAGAAGCAGACCGAAAAGAACACGAGGAGTCCACGAGGGTGGAGGGCGCGCCCTACCCCCCTGGGCGCGCCCCCTGCCTCGTGGGCACCTCGTGTGCTCTCCGGACTCCATTTTGTGCATGATACTTCTTTTGGTCGGTAAGAAATTAACTATATAATCTCCCGAAGGTTTTGACCACCGTATCACGCAAATATCCTCTGTCTTTGTTTCGAGCTATTTCTGCTGCAGATTAGAGCAATATGTCATCCCAAGATTCGGAGGGAGAAAGCTATGTGGCTGATTACCTTGCAGATCATAAGGTCTACGGAGACTTGGAGCATTGTGGTTGGACCACAGAGGAACAAGAAGACTATGAGCCTAGGGGAAAGGAGGAGACGAGCTCAGATGAAGATGAAGTCACATTACCTCAACCTGGGGACATGCATGTCAAATTCAAAAAGTCAAGCCTCCCCAATAGAGCAAAGAGACCTAGATCGAGTTTATCCCTTTTCGTCTCTTGCAGGAGAACAAACAAGAACTATGTAAAAAGGTATTAAGCCTTGAGCAGGAGATCGAGGACCTAAGGGAGCAAAATTTTATCCTCAAGCACAAATTAAGGAAGAAGCCGACATCCTCAACAACTCCATCATCACCACCTTCGAGGAAGGAAACATTAACACATGGGTATGGGCACTCCCCTTTGGCAACTGCCAAGCTTGGGGGACTGCCCCGGTATCGTATCACCATCACTTTTATCCTTACCGTTTTTCTTAGTTCGATCCTTTTGGTAATATCTTGATCTAGTAGAATAAAGTTTTAGTATGATATAGTTGTATGTTTTGCTTTATGATCCTTCTATGTAATCGATTCCGCGAGCTACATATAATAAAGATTTGTGTTGAGTCAAGGGCTTGATTATTTTGCTATGATCTTGAGGTAATAGAATAACAGAGAAGAAATAAAAAGAAATAAAGATATCATGTGGATCTTGTGGAGAGTAATGAGCTCACATATAAAGAGGATGGTGAATAAAAATTGTTGAGAGTTGACAAACATAGTTTTGTTCATCGTTGCAATTAATAGGAAGTAATAAATAAAGAGATGTTTTCACATATAAATATACTATCTTGGACATCTTTCATGATTGTGAGCACTCATTAAAATATGACATGCTAAAGAGTTGATGTTGGACAAGGAAGACAACGTAATGGGTTATGTTTTCTTACATCTGAGATAAATTATATTGTCATAGATCATCCAACATGTTGAGCTTGCCTTTCCCTCTCATGCTATCCAATTTCTTTGCACCAAGTAGAGATACTACTTGTGCTTCCAAATATCCTTAAACCCACTTTTGCCATGAGAGTCCACCATATCTACCTATGGATTGAGTAAGACCCTTCAAGTAAGTTGTCATCGTTGTAAGCAATAAAAATTGCTCTCTAAATATGTATGATTTATCAGTGCGGAGAAAATAAGCTTTATACGATCTTTTGATGTGGAAGAAATAAAAGCGACAGACTGCATAATAAAGGTCCATATCACAAGTGGCAATATAAAGTGACGTTCTTTTGCATTAAGATTTTGTGCATCCAACCATAAAAGCACATGACAACCTCTGCTTCCCTCTGTGAAGGGCCTATCTTTTATTCTTTTCTATTACTTCATATAAGAGTCACAGTTATCTTCACCTTTCCCTTTTTACATTTTATCCTTTGGCAAGCACAATGTTTTGGAAAGATCCTGATATATATGGCTAATTGGATGTGGGTTTTCATGAACTATTATTGTTGACATTACCCTTGAGGTAAAAGGTTGGGAGGAAAAACTATAAGCCCCTATCTTTCTCTGTGTCCGATTAAAACTTCATAACCATAAATATCGCGTGAGTGTTAGCAATTGTGAAAGACTAAATGATGGTTGAGTATGTGGACTTGCTGAGAAGCCTTATATTGACTCTTTCCTATGTTATGATAAATTGCAATTGCTTCAATGACTGAGATTACAATTTGTTAGTTTTCAATGAAGTTTATGATTCATACTTGAAATTGTGATTGAATTATTACTTTAGCATAAGACATCATATGACAATATATATATATACATATATATATGTTGTTGTTATAAGAATAATCATGACGCCCTCATGTCTGTATTTTATTTTATCGACACCTCTATCTCTAAACATGTGGACACATTTTTCGATTTCGGCTTTCAGTTGAGGACAAGCGAGGTCTTGCATCGATAACTTCATCATCACCGTCACCACGCCGTCGTGCTGACAAAACTCTCCCTCGGCCTTAGCTGGATCTAGAGTTCGCGGGACGTCACCGAGCTGAATGTGTGCTGATCGTGGAGGTGTCGTGCGTTCGGTACTTGATCGGTTGGATCGCGAAGATGTTCGACTACATCAACCGTGTTACTTAACGCTTCCGCTTTCGGTCTACGTGGGTATGTGGACACACTCTCCCCGCTCGTTGCTATGCTTCTCCTAGATAGATCTTGCATGTGTTGGGTAACGTAGTAATTTCAAAAAAAATCCTACGCACACGCAAGACCATGGTGATGCATAGCAACGAGAGGGGAGAGTATCGTCGACATACCCTCATAGACCGTAAGCGGAAGCGTTATGGCAATGTGGTTGATGTAGTTGTACGTCTTCTCGATCGACCGATCTAGTACCGAAGATACGGCACCTCCGTGATCTGCACACGTTCGGCTCGGTGACGTCCCGCGAACTCACGATCCAGTAGAGCTTCGAGGGAGAGCTTCGTCAGCACGACGGCGTGATGACGGTGATGATGTTGCTACCAGAACAGGGCTTCGCGTAAGCACCGCTACGATATTACCGAGGTGGATTATGGTGGAGGGGGGCACCACACACGGCTAAAGATCAATGATCAACTTGTGTGTCTATCGGGTGCCCCCTCCCCCGTATATAAAGGAGTGGAGGAGGGGGGTGGCCGGCCTCCTAGGCGCGCCCAAAGGGGAGTCCTACTCCCATCGGGAGTAGGATCCCCCCCTTGCCTTGTTGGATTTAGGAGAGAATGAAGGAGGAAGGAGGAGGAAGGAAAGGGGGGTCAGCCCCCCTCTCAATTCGGATTGGGCTTGGGGGGTGTGCCCCCTCCTTTGCTCCTTTCCCCTCTCTCCCACTAAGGCCCAATAAGGCCCATATACCTCCCGGGGGGTTCCGGTAACCTCCCGGTGCTCCGGTATACTCCCGTTTTCACCCAGAACCTTTCCATTGTCCAAACATAGGCTTCCAATATATCGATCTTTACGTCTCGACCATTTCGAGACTCCTCGTTATGTCAGTGATCAATTCCGGGACTCCAAACTACCTTCGATACATCAAAACACATAAACTCATAATATCGATCGTCACCGAACGTTAAGCGTGTGGACCCTACGGGTTCGAGAACTATGTAGACATGACCGAGACATGTCTCCGGTCAATAACCAATAGCGTAACCTAGATGCTCATATTGGTTTCTACATATTCTACGAAGATCTTTATCGGTCAAACCGCATAACGATATACGTTGTTCCCTTTGTCATCGGTATGTTACTTGTCCGAGATTCGATCATCGGTATCTCAATACCTAGTTCAATCTCGTTACCGCCAAGTCTCTTTACTCGTTCCGTAATGATACATCCCGTAACTAACTCATTAGCTACATGGCTTGCAAGGCTTATTGTGATGTACATTACCGAGAGGGCCCAGAGAAACCTCTCCGACAATCGGAGTGACAAATCCTAATCTTGATCCATGCCAACTCAACAAACACCATCAGAGACACTTGTAGAGCACCTTTGTAATCAACCAGTTACGTTGTGATGTTTGGTAGCACACAAAGTGTTCCTCCGGTATTCGGGAGTTGCATAATCTCATAGTCAGAGGAACGTGTATAAGTCATGAAGAAAGCAGTAGCAATAAAACTGAATGATCATTGTGCTAAGCTAACGGATGGGTCTTTTCCATCACATCATTCTCTAATGATGTGATCCCATTCATCAAATGACAACACATGTCCATGGCTAGGAAACTTAACCATCTTTGATTAACGAGCTAGTCAAGTAGAGGCATACTAGGGACACTCTACTTGTCTATGTATTCACACATGTACTAAGTTTTCGGTTTATACAATTCTAGCATGAATAATAAACATTTATCATGATATAAGGAAATATAAATAACAACTTTATTATTGCCTGTAGGGCATATTTCCTTCAGTCTCCCACTTGCACTAGAGTCAATAATCTAGTTCACATCGTCATGTGATTTAACACCAATAGTTCACATCTTTATATGATTAGTTCACATCTCCATGTGACTAATACCCAAAGGGTTTACTAGAGTCAATAATCTAGTTCACATCGCTATGTGATTAACACCCAAAGAGTGATCATGTTTTGCTTGTGAGAGAAATTTAGTCAACGGGTCTGCCAGATTCAGAGCCGTATGTATTTTGTACATTTTATATGTCTACAATGCTTTGCACGGACTACTCTAGCTAATTGCTCCCACTTTCAATATGTATCTAGATCGAGACTTAGAGTCATCCAGGTCGGTGTGAAAGCTTGCATCGATGTAACTCTTTACGACAAACTCTTTGTCACCTCCATAACCGAGAAACATTTCCTTATTCCACTAAGGATATTTTTGACCGTTGTCTAGTGATCCACTCCTAGATCAGTATTGTACCCTCTTGCCAAACTTATGGTGAGGTACACAATAGGTCTGGTACACAGCATAGCATACTTTGTAGAACCTATGACTGAAACATAGGGAATGACTTTTCATTCTCTTTCTATTTTCTATCGTGGTCGGGTTTTGAGTCTTTACTCAACTTCACACCATGCAACATAGGCAAGAACTCCTTCTTTGACTGTTCCATTTGAACTACTTCAAAATCTTTCCAAGGTATGTACTCATTGAGAATATATCAAGCGTCTTGATCTATCTCTATAGATCTTGATGCTTAATATGTAAGTAGCTTCACCGAGGTCTTTCTTTGAAAAACTCCTTTCAAACATTCCTTTATGCTTTCCAGAAAATTCTACATTATTTCCGATCAACAATATGTCATTCACATATACTTATCCGAAATGATGTAGTGCTCCCACTCACTTTCTTGTAAATACAGGCTTCACCGCAAGTCTGTATAAAACCATATGTTTTGATCACTTTATCAAAGCATATATTCCAACTCGAGATGCTTGTACCAGTCCATAGATGGATCGCTGGAGCTTTCTCACTTTGTTAGCACCTTTAGGATCGACAAAACCTTCTATTTGCATCATATACAACTCTTCTTTAGGAAATCCATGAAGGAATGCAATTTTTACATCCATTTGCCAGATTTCATAAAATGCGGCAACTGCTAACATGATTCGGACAGACTTTTAAGCATCGATATGAGTGAGAAAATCTCATCATAGTCAACACCTTGAACTTGTCGAAAACATTTTGGGACAATTCGAGCTTTGTAGATAGTAACACTACAATCAGCGTCCGTCTTCCTCTTGAAGATCCATTTATTCTTAATGACTCACCGATCATCGGGCAAGTCAATCAAAGTCCATACTTTGTTCTCATACATGGATCCCATCTCAGATTTCATGGCCTCAAGCCATTTTGCGGAATTTGGGCTCATCATCGCTTCCTCATAGTTCGTAGGTTCGTCATGGTCTAGTAACATGACTTCCAGAATAGGATTACTGTACCACTCTGGTGCGGAACATACTCCGGTTGACCTACGAGGTTTGGTAGTAACTTGATCTGAAGTTTCATGATCATCATCATTAACTTCCTCACTAATTGGTGTAGGCATCATAGAAACTGATTTATGTGATGAACTACTTTCCAATTCGGGAGAAGGTACAATTACCTCATCAAGTTCTACTTTTCTCCCACTCACTTCTTTCGAGAGAAAATTCCTTCTCTAGAAAGGATCCATTTTTAGCAACAAAGATCTTGCCTTCGGATCTATGATAGAACGTGTACCCAACAGTTTCTTTTGGGTATCCTATGAAGACACACTTCTCCGATTTGGGTTTGAGCTTATCAGGATGAAACTTTTTCGCATAAGCATCGCAACCCCAAACTTTAAGAAACGACATCTCAGGCTTCTTGCTAAACCATAGTTCATATGGTGTCATCTCAATGGATCTTTAGACGGTGCCCTATTTAACGTGAATGCAGTTGTCTCTAATGCATAACCACAAAACAATAGTGGTAATTCGATAAGAGACATCATAGATTGCACCATATCTAATAAAGTACGGCTATGACGTTCGGACACACCATTACATTGTGGTGTTCCAGGTGGCGTGAGTTGCGAAACTATTCCACATTGTTTCAAATGAAGACCAAACTCGTAACTCAAATATATTTTTCCGCAATCAGATCTTAGAAACTTTATTTTCTTGTTGCGATGATTTTCCACTTCACTCTGAAATTCTTTGAACTTTTCAAATGTTTTAGACTTATGTTTCATCAAGTAATATACCCATATATGCTAAAATCATCTGTGAAGGTCAAAAAATAACGATACCCGCCACGAGCCTCAACACTCATTGGACCGCACACATCAGTATATATTATTTCCAACAATTCTGTTGCTCGCTACATTGTTCCGAAGAATGGAGTCTTAGTCATCTTGCCCATGAGGCATGGTTCGCAAGCATCAAGTGATTCCAAAAGTCCATCATCATGGAGTTTCTTCATGCGCTTTACACCAATATGACCTAAACGGCAGTGCCACATATAAGTTGCACTATCATTATTAACTTTGCATCTTTTGGCTTCAATATTATGAATTGTAGCTACCCGACCCGAATGGGTCAAGTCTCTGTGCTTAAGTTTCATCCCTGGATCGGTATGCTGACACACACAGTACTCGAAGGATTTATAACAGAGGTAAATCACATGTATAAAGTA
The DNA here is from genome assembly GCF_018294505.1 of Triticum aestivum. NCBI lineage: Eukaryota > Viridiplantae > Streptophyta > Magnoliopsida > Poales > Poaceae > Triticum > Triticum aestivum. The sequence goes on from NC_057812.1 coordinate 147,026,129, forward strand.
ACGTAAATACTATTACCTCAATCCATATAGCGGAAGCAACAAGGTTGTGGATTCCCATCAACACCAACGGCAAAGTTGAGTGTAGAAATCGTAACCCTAACGTATCACTTACTCGTCGTAAGATAATCTTGCAACATGAGACGTTGCAGCCCGAAACGGGTCAGTACATTGAATGTACTGGCAAATTCACACCATAGAGAAAATTATGAACAATGGCTATCACTATATGCATATTTGGCTGGTGGAAAAGCTCTATGGTTATAAGGTTTTTGCGTAAAGCCAGTTTTTCCCTACTGCAATGGAATAAATGTATTGAACTATCATGGTGGTTGTGAAACATCGAGAATGGTTGACAGCATTCCGATCCCAATTAAGTGAACAATTAAAACCCAACAACATTAATTAGAAGTAACATGATGAGATTCACTTGAAATTCAAGTACTAGATACTCAAGTTGTCCATAACCGGGGACACGGCTAATCATGATTAGTTTGTACACTCTGCAGAGGTTTGCGCACTTTTCCCCACATGACTCGATCGCCTCCGTTTGTTTTCTCGCACTACATGGTGTTTGAGAAACGGATGACCGAGACACAGTCTTTCAGAAGCGCTAGCACCTTACATGTGGGGTAGACCGTACCACCTACAACTCCTACATCTGCTAGTCCGCCCCGTAAGAGTTCGCACAACTTAGTCAACTATGCCAGAGCCCATAGTAGCATGTGGCTGCACACGGAAGTTTCTAGCATGAATTATCTTATGATCCCTTTGAGCCTGGGTGGCGGTCCAAAATAAAACAGGCAAGTCCTGATAGACATCAGGTGCCTCAATCCACCCAGATGTATGTTTAAGTTGCCACCTTAGATAAACCATTAAAATTATCAACTCACATCTGTCATGGATATCACTCACCCAATCCACGTCTACTAGCATAGCTTGGCATAATAAGCAAACATAGAAGTAACTCCCAAAGGTTTCATAATAATACAGGTGATAGGTACTACCTCATATACTTCCCATCCCACAATTTAATTAGATCCTAATCATGCAATGTGAGAGGATTGATCTAATGCAGTAAAACATGGGTTGTAGAAAAGGTATGATCAAAGTGTGAACTTGTCTGCAAGGTAGATGAAGATGATTCGTACTTAAAACTCTTGATAGATCTACTCGTCACACTCCGGTCAATCTATCGTAAGCAAACAATAGTAACCACACAATAAGTACTTATCTAAAGCACAAGTAAAACTCGAACGAGAGGACGAACCAGAAAGTTCAACTTAAGAACTCCGGTTGCAAAGAAAGAACGAACCGAACAAACGACGGAAAACAAACGGCGAAAGAAAACAACTCGGTTCTAGCAAGTTGAAACTAGGTCAAATTTTACCATAGCAAAAACATGTTCAAGTTGATTAGACGGAACGGCGGTTTCGAGGTGAAACTCCAGGCGCTTGAATCACCTGATTCTGATAAACGGGCGAGAAGATAAACTAGAACGAAGATCGGATCTGAGATCGTGATCGCGGAATAAATCCGACGAATAGAAAGAGACGAACGGTTAAACGAACGGGCGTCATTAACCGGGAATAATCGGTGATCACGTTCATTGAGACGAACGGTCCGAAAGAAGAACGAAAACCGATCTAGGGTTTTCGGAAAAGAAACCGAAAAAGAAAACGGAAAACCGATCTAGGGTTTCGGAAAAGAAACCGAAACAAAGAATCGGAGAGAAAAACCGGAAAAGAAAACCGGAACGGTTTCTTTTAAAAGAACCGAACCGCGGGGAAGAAAAAGAGAGGCGCGGGGCTACCTCCAGCGAGGCGGGGCGAACGGTGGCGACATCGGCATGCTAGGGCGGCGGCGGCGCTATAGGGGCGGCGGCGGCGGGTGAGCGGCGCGGGGTGGGGCGCGGCTTGGGGAGGAGAGGGGGTTTGGGTTTGATTTGATGTGTTGGAGGGGGGGTGTGGGGGTATTTATATAGGTGAGGGGGGGATTTACTTGGGGTAGGGGACAAGAAATAGACTAGGAAAGAAAAACAAAACAAAGGAAAGGGGAGGGGCTACGGCCTAGAGTCCAAGCCGGACTAGGCTAGAGGCGAGGCGGCGGCCTGGCGCACTGGCGCCTGGCGCCTGCGCACGTGCACAGCTAGGGAGGGTGGCTGGCTGGCTGGGCCTTTGGCCCGGCTGGCCTGGCTCACTTTTTTTTAAATGGTTTCGCGCGCAGAAAACAAAAGAAAAGAAAATCTAAACGAACTCCAAAAATTCTAAAGTAAACTTTCCCCGACTCCTAAAAATGAGTCGAACAAAATGAACTTTACTCCGGACCTAGAATGCAATTTTTGAAAACGCGCATGTTTCCCTATCCAAGAAAAACAAACAAACACCGGAAAACGAAATTTGATCTATTTATTAAATCTTCATTTTTCCTATATTTTGGGAAAGTCATATTATTCCATCTCTCATATTTTGATATCGGAAAAATAATTGAAGATGAAATAAATAAATCAAATGATCCTCTTTTCAAATTCGAGAAAACACTCAAATATGAAAATAACGAAATCTCCAACTCTCTCCGAAGGTCCTTGAGTTGCGTGAAATTTCTAGGATCGACCAAAATGCAAGAAAATAAGATATGCATGATGATCTAATGTATAACATTCCAAATTGAAAATTCGGGATGTTACAAACCTACCACCCTTAAAATGAATCTCATCCTCGAGATTCGAAGAGGCTAGAAAGAAATAGGTTAGGGTTGGGGTCTCCTAAAAAATCCATCAATCGTCTCCGGGGTCTGGGGTGCTACCACCCTTAGAAGCATGGTTACAGCTCCATCGAAACTCATATACTTCATCCATATTGTTAACAGTGTCGGTATTCTCAAATCCTCGGAAAATTCCTTCTTTGGCTCTTCCGGTAGTGGCATAACCTTTTCCTCAATTCTTCTGTCCTTTCCTCTTGGTAAGGTTATTCCGAGATTGGGTCTTCTTAGCTGATGGGTCGGGCGCCAAAACTAAACAACTATCGATATCTCATGGTGGTCAACAATTTATGGTTTCTCCTGCAGGAAATGGGTCTGGGTTGATCCTCACCGTATAACCTACGGTTGGCAAAGCTGCCGTGTACAAGGGAAAAATTCTTATACCATTCTAAGGTTTAACAAGGTTTTCATCGTCGTCTCTCTACTATAGGTAAGTCACTCAGATTTACCATCCCATATAGCAAGGCGAATAATAAGAGTAAGTCGGTATGGTGATCAATCCATCCCGCACCCAAATCATTACCTTGTATACAATTTAGCGAATCTCACATTCTAACACTCGGTCATCCTTACAAGCATTGCAGAATTTCTCTCGTCGACGAACCAAGTTCGGAATACTCCATTGATTCTGCAAGCCAGACAAACATCTATCGTTCCTTCACAACCCTCAGGTTTTGCGTAAACTCCTATAAAATCGTCTGTCGATAAAATCGTAACTTCCTCCAGGATTTTTTTTTCCTTTAGCAAGAATGTGCTTGCTTCTTGGCAGGTCCTGGGCCTGTGGGTTATGGCCCATCTTATTACTTGAAATCCTTGAACTCATCCTCGGGGCAACTAGTCATTGTTCCAACTTCCTAGTATTCTTAAATCCATCCAATTGTACTGTCTTCCTTCCGTCTATTGGCACCAAACTAGGACATGTTTACTCAGACTCATCATGGAGTTTCCATTGATCCATATTTCCAACATCATGCCTCCTTTATATCCAATAGTAATTTATCTCATCATCCTCGTGGGATATCCCTCATACCGAGATAAAACTTATACTTATGAAGTCCATATTCCACTTCGTGGAACATCATTATCCTTTCCGCGGTCAAGCATCCTTACAGGGGAATATTGACCATCTCTGCATGGCACTTCTTCAACTGGGAAATGTGAAACACATCATGAACTCCTGACAGTCCTTCGGGTAACTCCAACTTGTAGGCCACTTCTCTCATACGCTCCAAAACTCGGTATGGTCCTACAAATCTCGGGGCTAACTTTACCTTAACTCCAATTCGTTTAACTCCTTGCAGAGGGAATACATGAAGACATGCTCGGTCTCCAATTTCATAGACTACCTCCTTGAGTTTTTGAGTCTACATAACTCTTCTGCCTGGACTGAGCTACCTTCAGTCTATCTCGAATCAACTTAACATTCTCTTCTAACTCCTTGGTCACATTTGGTCCAAACAACTGACGTCTCCAACTTCATCCCACACACTCTTGGGGTATCACACATATCGAGACAAAACTCATGTTCATTTTGTTTGAAATCCACTCGGTGGAGTATCCTTATCTTTTCCAAGAGTCAAGGGTTCTTATAGGGTACTACCACCCTTAAAATGCACAAATCTTCCATAGACCATATTTCTTTTATCCTCAAAATGGTCAAAATCCTTCTTCATAGAGTAACAACTCATAAAATCCATATCAGTACCAACGTTGCTACTTTATTGATTCTCCAATGATTACAATCTCTTGCTTTTCCATTACAAGTCTCAACTCACCACCTCAATATAAAAGAAAATGTTCTCACTACTACTACTATATTTCTTCTGTTATAAACTCAACTATTTATCACAAGTCTCCTTCTCCTTCGGACAATCTCTGGCAAAGTGCCCTGATTCATTACAACGGAAACATATTACTTCTGACAAGTTTCGAGGTTTCCTTGTGACTATATAGCCTCCTGGGGTCCTCATCTTCTCTTTTGGGCAATCATTGAAGTAGTGTCCTGAATTTTTGCACCTGAAACATGTGATATGACTCAGGTCTTTCTTTGTAGAAATTGGTTTGTTCCTGGGATCCAATCTACTTCTCTTCCTGGACTTTTCTATTCCAATCAGGGCTTCTATTTCCTGTGGGTCATATTCTACTTCCTCTGTCGGGAATTCTACTAGATCCCCATTCAAACAATTTTGGGAGATGTGTCCTTCTTCTCCACATGGATAGCAAGACTTAGTGTAGGGTTTACTCGGGTATTCTTTAGGTGTGTCCTCCATCTCTTCCTTCATCACAACTTCTTCTAAAATTTCCATGAGGGCTCCTTTCATTACTTCTTTCTTCTGCTGGATGGTTCGTTGTACCATGGGGTAAATGTGACACTGAGCAGGATAGTGGGTAGTCCCTTCACACAAGAAACAAGTAATCCACCTATTTGGGCATTCTTCAACTGGGTGACTTCCTTCACAATTAGGGCATTCATCCTTGTGTTCTTTATGGGTGTGTCCGATTTCTCCACAAATCTTGCATGCACAAGGTTTCTTCATGTCCTTTCCATAAGGCTTCAACTTCTGGGACACAAACTGAGACTTTAGCAAAGTCAACTTAAATTCTTTCCAAGTGGTTACTCCTTGCCATCCATTGATGGTTTGGTACATCCTCCACCAAGTAGCAGCACCTCTTTCAAAGCATTGAAGAGCATGCTGGGCCATATCCTTTCCAACCATAGGGTTATCCTCTATGTGATCCTCCATGTTCTGAATCCATCGGTCTGTCTCCAATTGAGTCATTGGTCCCGAAAATACAAGCTCATCTCCATTAATTCTCTATTGGGTCCATGGGTTTTGGGGTGAGATAAGAGAGATCAAGAGGGATGCACACAATACAAACAAAAGTTTTTGAAAAGACAGATTTTTATTGTGGCTGTCGAAAAAACAACAAACAAATGACAGCTCACAAACATCGCATCTAACGTAGGTATATAACAGGGGTTTGGTCTTCTAAAGGTCAATAAATCTTCAACGTCTCCAAACTCTTTAAGCCTTGTTCATGCCTCCAATGGCTTCTTCCGATCATGCTTGTCTTTCTCAAGTTCTTTTGCCAGATCCTCTCTGTTGACAAAAAGTTTCTCGTGACGTCCTTTAATATTTCTGGAGTGGCATTCCAAACTTCTGGGTTTCAACATTGGCATGAACCATGGTACTACTGTCCTTCCGTTCCTGATGAATCTTCGATATCTCGAGGTTTTTCTACTCTAGCTTGGCTACTTTCAACTTTTGGGTCCTGAGTTCTTCACGAAATGCTTCCTTTCAAATACGGCTTCTTGTGGCTCCATCTTAACTTCTTGATGTAATACTCCAGATCCTGGTGATACATTAGCTAAGGTTAAAACTTCATCTTATGATAGGTGCTCCATCAGCCTTGTTCCATCAAATCCATTCTGATGACATGCATCCTTAACTCAGCACGGTGACAATAGCATTAGCGGGTGATGACATCACGGATAACCGTGTTTTTGATCCTGTCATTTCCATGAGCTATCATTCCATAATTGATATCTCCTGCCTTAGGGTCTTCTTTGACAAAACTTCGAGTTCTCAAACTCCTTGTTTTGGTCTTTCTCCAATACACCTTGATCTCGGTTATTTGACAACTTCCATAGTCTGCCAAGTTCCATAAGGGTAGCCTCCCTAGGTCATATAAATCTGGGAATTCTTCAGAGCCTTCAAATTCTACTTGTCTTCGGCCTTCAACCGTTGTAGTTTCCATTATTCAGATGCACGGAAAATACTCTTCATTCCGAAGTGGTCTTAGTTGTCCGATATCTTGTACTTCTTGGAGTGGTCTCATCAGTCGAATCTTCGAGTGGCCAAAAGGGGAAAAGGGTATAGTCTCACTAAAGAGAATTTTTGAATAAGCTCAGAAGAGAAGAGAGGTAAAAGATCTTTTTGAAAGGGAAAGTTGTAGAGAAAAATCTTCGCTATGGGCTTGCCAATTTCTAGGGTCACGTCCTACAGTCAACATGTGCTCTGATACCATGTTGTAGCGACCCGACCCGAATGGGTCAAGTCTCTGTGCTTAAGTGTCATCCCTGGATCAGTATGCTGACACACACAATACTCAAAGGATTTATAACAGAGGTAAATCACATGTATAAAGTAACGTAAATACTATTACCTCAATCCATATAGCGGAAGCAACAAGGTTGTGGATTCCCATCAACACCAACGGCAAAGTTGAGTGTAGAAATCGTAACCCTAACGTATCACTTACTCGTCATAAGATAATCCTGCAACATGAGACGTTGCAGCCCGAAACGGGTCAGTACATTGAATATACTGGCAAATTCACACCATAGAGAAAATTATGAACAATGGCTATCACTATATGCATATTTGGCTGGTGGAAAAGCTCTATGGTTATAAGGTTTTTGCGTAAAGCCAGTTTTTCCCTACTACAATGGAATAAATTTATTGAACTATCATGGTGGTTGTGAAACATCGAGAATGGTTGACAGCATTCCGATCCCAATTAAGTGAACAATTAAAACCCAACAACATTAATTAGAAGTAACATGATGAGATTCACTTGAAATTCAAGTACTAGATACTCAAGTTGTCCATAACCGGGGACACGGCTAATCATGATTAGTTTGTACACTCTGCAGAGGTTTGCGCACTTTTCCCCACATGACTCGATCGCCTCCGTTTGTTTTCTCGCACTACATGGTGTTTGAGAAACGGATGACCGAGACACAGTCTTTCAGAAGCGCTAGCACCTTACATGTGGGGTAGACCGTACCACCTACAACCCCTACATCTGCTAGTCCGCCCCGTAAGAGTTCGCACAACTTAGTCAACTATGCCAGAGCCCATAGTAGCATGTGGCTACACACGGAAGTTTCTAGCATGAATTATCTTATGATCCCTTTGAGCCTGGGTGGCGGTCCAAAATAAAACAGGCAAGTCCTGATAGACATCAGGTGCCTCAATCCACCAGATGTGTGTTTAAGTTGCCACCTTAGATAAACCATTAAAATTATCAACTCACATCTGTCATGGATATCACTCACCCAATCCACGTCTACTAGCAAAGCTTGGCATAATAAGCAAACGTAGAAGTAACTCCCAAAGGTTTCATAATAATACAGGTGATAGGTACTACCTCATCTACTTCCCATCCCACAATTTAATTAGATCCTAATCATGCAATGTGAGAGGATTGATCTAATGCAGTAAAACATGGGTTGTAGAAAAGGTATGATCAAAGTGTGAACTTGCCTGCAAGGTAGATGAAGATGATTCGTACTTAAAACTCTTGATAGATCTCGAACAATAGTAACCACACAATAAGTACTTATCTAAAGCACAAGTAAAACTCGAACGAGAGGACGAACCAGAAAGTTCAACTTAAGAACTCCGGTTGCAAAGAAAGAACGAACCGAACAAACGACGGAAAACAAACGGCGGAAGAAAACAACTCGGTTCTAGCAAGTTGAAACTAGGTCAAATTTTACCATAGCAAAAACTTGTTCAAGTTGATTAGACGGAACGGCGGTTTCGAGATGAAACTGCAGGCGCTTGAATCACCTGATTCCGATAAACGGGCGAGAAGATAAACTAGAACGAAGATCGGATCTGAGATCGCGATCGCGGAATAAATCCGACGAAAAGAAAGAGAAGAACGGTTAAATGAACGGGCGTCGTTAACCGGGAATAATCGGTGATCACGTTCGTTGAGACGAATGGTCCGAAAGAAGAACGAAAACCGATCTAGGGTTTTCGGAAAAGAAACCGAAAAAGAAAACGGAAAACCGATCTAGGATTTTGGAAAAGAAACCAAAACGAAGAATCGGAGAGAAAAACCGGAAAATAAAACCGGAACGGTTTCTTTTAAAAGAACCGAACCGCGGGGAAGAAAAAGAGAGGGGCGGGGCTACCTCCGGCGAGGCGGGGCGAACGGTGGAGACGGCGGCGTGCTAGGGCGGCGGCGGCGCTATAGGGGCGGCGGCGGTGGGTGAGGGGCGCGGGGTGGGGCGCGGCTTGGGGAGGAGAGGGGGTTTGGGTTTGATTTGATGTGTTGGAGGGGGGTGTGGGGGTATTTATATAGGTGAGGGGGGGATTTACTTGGGGCAGGGGACAGGAAATAGACTAGGAAAGAAAAACAAAACAAAGGAAAGGGGAGGGGCTACGGCCTAGAGTCCAAGCCGGACTCGGCTAGAGGCGAGGCGGCGGCCTGGCGCACTGGCGCCTGGCGCCTGCGCACGCGCACAGCTGGGGATGGCGGCCGGCTGGCTGGGCCTTTGGCCCGGCTGGCCTGGCTCATTTTTTTAAAACTGTTTCGCGCGCACAAAACAAAAGAAAAGAAAATCTAAATGAACTCCAAAAATTCTAAAGTAAATTTTCCCCGACTCCTAAAAATGAGTCGAACAAAATGAACTTTACTCTGGACCTAGAATGCAATTTTCGAAAACGCGCATTTTTTCCTATCCAAGAAAAACAAACAAACACCGGAAAACGAAATTTGATCTATTTATTAAATCTTCATTTTTCCTATATTTTGGGAAAGTCATATTATTCCCTCTCTCATATTTTGATATCGGAAAAATAATTGAAGATGAAATAAATAAATCAAATGATCCTCTTTTCAAATTCGAGAAAACTCTCAAATATGAAAATAACGAAATCTCCAACTCTCTCCGAAGGTCCTTGAGTTGCGTGAAATTTCTAGGATCGACCAAAATGCAAGAAAATAACATATGCATGATGATCTAATGTATAACATTCCAAATTGAAAATTTGGGATGTTACATGAATATGTCTATCACTACGATCGAGATTCAATAAACCATTCTCCTTGGGTGTATGACCTCAGAAGGTTTTATTCATGTAAACGGAATAACAATTATTCTTTGACTTAAATGAATAACCGTATTGCAATAAACATGATCCAATCATATTATGCTCAATGCAAACACCAAATAACATTTATTTTAGGTTCAACACTAATCCCGGAGGTAAAGGGAGTGTGCGATGGTGATCTTATCAACCTTGGAATCACTTCCAACCCACATCATCACCTCGCCCTTAACTAGTCTCTGTTTATTTTGCAACTCCCATTTCGAGTTACTACTCTTAGCAACTGGACCAGTATCAAATACTGAGGGGTTGCTATAAACACTAGTAAAGTACACATCAATAACATGTATATCAAATATACTTTTGTTCACTCTGCCATCCTTCTTATCTGCCAAGTATCTAGGGCAGTTCCACTTCCAGTGACCATTTCCTTTGCAGCAGAAGCACTCAGTTCTAGGCTTGGGTCTAGCTTTGGGCTTCTTCATGGGAGCAGCAACTTGCTTGCTATTCTTCTTTGAAGTTCCTCTTTCTTTCCCTTTGCCATTTTCTTGAAACTAGTGGTCTTGTTAACCATCAACACTTGATGCTATTTCTTGATTTCTACCTTCGTCGATTTCAGCATCGCGAAGAGCTTGGGGATTACTTTCGTCATCCCTTTCATATTATAGTTCATCACAAAGTTCCAGTAACTTGGTGATAGTGACTAGAGAACTATGTCAATCACTATTTTATCGGGAAGATTAACTCCCACTTGATTCAAGTGATTGTAGTACTCAGACATTCTGAGCACATGCTCACTCGTTGAGCTATTCTCCTCCATCTTGTAGGCAAAGTACTGTCAGAGGTCTCATACCTCTTGACACGGGCATGAGTATGAGATACCAATTTGAACTCTTGGAACATCTTATATGCTCTGTGGAGTTCAAAACATTTTTGAAGTACCGGTTCTAAGCCGTAAAGCATGGTGCACTAAACTATCAAGTAGTGATCATACCGAGCTTGTCAAACGTTCATAACGTCTGCATCTGCTCCTGCAATAGGTTTGTCACCTAGCGGTGCATCAAGGACATAATTCTTCTGTGCAGCAATGAGGATAATCCTCAGATTACGGACCTAGTCCGCATCATTGCTACTACCATATTTCAACATAGTTTTTCTCTAGGAACATATCAAAAATAAATGGGGAGCTACATCGCGAGCTATCGATCTACAACATAGTTATGCAAATACTATCAGGACTAAGTTCATGATAAATTAAAGTTCAATTAATCATATTACTTAAGAACTCCCACTTAGATAGACATCCCTCTAGTCATCTAAATGATCACGTGATCCAAATCAACTAAACCATGTCCGATCATCACGTGAGATGGAGTAGTTTTCAATGGTGAACATCACTATGTTGATCATATCTACTATATGATTCACGCTCGACCTTTCGGTCTCCAGTGTTCTGAGGCCATATCTGCATATGCTATGCTTGTCTAGTTTAACCCGAGTATTCCGCGTGTGCAAAACTGGCTTGCACCCGTTATATGTGAACGTAGATCTTATCACACCCGATCATCATATGGTGTCTCAGCACGACGAACTGTAGCAATGGTGCATACTCAGGGAGAACACTTATACCTTGAAATTTAGTGAGAGATCATCTTATAATGCTACCGCCGAACTAAGCAAAATAAGATGCATAAAGGATAAACATCACATGCAATCAATATAAGTGATATGATATGGCCATCGTCATCTTGTGCCTTTGATCTCCATCTCCAAAGCACCGTCGTGATCACCATCGTCACCGGCTTGACACCTTGATCTCCATCGAAGCATCGTTGTCGTCTCGCCAACTATTGCTTCTACGACCATCGCTACCGCTTAGTGATAAAGTAAAGCAATTACATGGCGATTGCATTTCATACAATAAAGTGACAACCATATGGCTCCTGCCAGTTGCCGATAACTGTGTTACAAAAGATGATCATCTCATACAATGAAATTTAGCATCATGTCTTGACCATATCACATCACAACATGCCCTGCAAAAACAAGTTAGACGTCCTCTACATTGTTGTTGCAAGTTTTACGTGGCTGCTACGGGCTGAGCAAGAACCGTTCTTACCTATGCATCAAAAACCACAACGCGGTATAGTGATTGCTTTTGATCTTCAGAAAGAACCCTGTTCATTTAATCCGATTCAACTAAAGTTGGAGAAACTGACACCCACTAGCCACCTGTGTGAGAAGCAAGTCGGTAGAACTAGTCTCGCGTAAGCGTACGTTTAACATCGGTCTGAGCCGCTTCATCCAACAATGCCACTGAATCAAGAATCAACTAGTGACGGCAAGCAATATGTATATACCCACGCCCACAACTCCTTTGTAGTCTACTCGTGCATATAACATCTACGCATAAACCTGGCTCCGATGCCACTGTTGGGTAACGTAGTAATTTCAAAAAAATTCCTACGCACACGCAAGATCTTGGTGATGCATATCAACAAGAGTGAAGAGTATCGTCTACGTACCCTCGTAGACCGTCAGTGGAAGCATTATGACAACGCGGTTGATGTAGTCGTACTTATTCTCGATTGACCGATCTAGTACCGAAGATACGACACCTCCGCGATCTACACACGTTCGGCTCGGTGACGTCCTGCGAACTCACGATCTAGTAGAGCTACGGGGGAGAGCTTTGTCAGCACGACGGCGTGATGATGGTGACGATGTTGCTACCAGAACAGGGCTTCACCTAAGCACCGCTACGATATTACCGAGGTGGATTATGGTGGAGGGGGGCACTGCACACGACTAAAGATCAATGATCAACTTGTGTGTCTATGGGGTTCCCCCCTCCCCCGTATATAAAGGAGTGGAGGAGGGGAGGGGGCCAGCCTCCTAGGCACGCCCCAAGGGGAGTCCTACTCCCACCGGGAGTAGGATTTCCCCCTCCCCCTTGCCTTGTTGGATTTAGGAGAGAAGGAAGGAGGGAGGAGGAAAGAAAGGGGGGCGCCCCCTCCTTTGCTCCTTTCCCCTCTCTCCCACTAAGGCCCAATAAGGCCCATATACCTCCCGGGGGGTTCCGGTAACCTCCCGGTGCTCTGGTATACTCCCGTTTTCACCCGGAACCTTTCCGATGTCCAAACATAGGCTTCCAATATATCGATCTTTAGTCTTGACCATTTCGAGACTCCTCGTTATGTCTGTGATCAAATCCGGGACTCCGAAGTACCTTCGGTACATCAAAACACATAAAGTCGTAATACCGATCGTCACCGAATGTTAAGCGTGCGGACCCTACGGGTTCAAGAACTATGTAGACATGACCGAGATATGTCTCCGGTCAATAACCAATAGCGGAACCTGGATGCTCATATTGGTTTCTACATATTCTACGAAGATCTTTATCGGTCAAATCGCATAACGATATACGTTGTTCCCTTTGTCATCGGTATGTTAATTGCCCAAGATTCGAACGTCGGTATCTCAATACCTAGTTCAATCTTGTATCTCAATAACTAGTTCAATCTTGTTACCGCCAAGTCTCTTTACTCGTTTCGTAATGATACATCCCGTAACAAACTCATTAGCTACATTGCTTGCAAGGCTTATTGTGATGTACATTACCGAGAGGGCCCAGAGAAACCTCTCCGACAATCGGAGTGACAAATCCTAATCTTGATCCATGCCAACTCAACAAACACCATTGGAGACACCTGTAGAGCACCTTTATAATCACCCAATTATGTTGTGACGTTTGGTAGCACACAAAGTGTTCCTCCGGTATTCGGGAGTTGCATAATCTCATAGTCAAAGGAACATGTATAAGTCATGAAGAAAGTAGTAGCAATAAAACTAAACGATCATTATGCTAAGCTAACGGATGGGTCTTGTCCATCACATCATTCTCTAATGATGTGATCCCATTCATCAAATGACAACACATGTCCATGGCTAGGAAACTTAACCATCTTTGATTAACGAGCTAGTCAAGTAGAGGCATACTAGGGACACTCTGTTTGTCTATGTATTCACACATGTACTAAGTTTCCGGTTAATAGAATTCTAGCAGGAAAAATAAATATTTATCATGATATAAGGAAATATAAATAACAACTTTATTATTGCCTCTAGGGCATATTTCCTTCAGCGTGATTGTAGGGAAAATTTTGAAATACTATGTTCCCCAACAGTAGTGGTAGAGTAGTTTATATTTTCTCTGCATACAGTACTAGTTAGTCGTGCTTCAAAACTGAATGGCACGCCATTAAAAAATAAAGTCGAGAAATAATGTGGCACCTCGGGCCAACGCAACCAGATTGCATTTTGCACGAGAAATGACACACCATGTTTCGTTGACATGTGGTCCCGTTCCAACATGTCAGTGAGACGACGGCGAGTCCTTTTGTACAATTTCCGAACAGACGCCTATGTAGGTCAGGGCGCCTCTTCATGTACTGTGGCAACTGTCCACTGCCTCTTTGCCTTGCCCTCTCAATTTGGAAATGCTGTCACACGCTCTTCCTCGCTCCATTTGCCTTCACCCTTCCTTCTGCCATTGTTCGATCGTCTTATCCATGGAGGGAATAGGCCGGAAATGACTGACAGTGTCCTGGACTAGGGGGTACTCACCACGTCGTCTCCCGACCAATGGGTCGGGCCGAGGACCCCCATGATGATTCACTAATGGGCCACTTTGGGCAGCCCATGCTGAATACAAGGAGGATTCCACAAGACTTGGCGCATAAGACAAGGACTCCTCTAAACCCTAGGCCTATGGTGCATATATAAACTGAGGCCAGGCTAGTCAATAGATAATCGAATATTCATTAGAACAATTGTGTGGTAGACACATGTGCTCTGTACTATCTCCCATATGAATACACTCAAAAGCAGGGTGTAGGGTTTTACCTCCATCAAGAGGGCCCAAACCTGGGTAAAATCCGGTGTCCATGTTACCATCGCTCCAAGATGCCTAGCTTAGGACCCCTACTACGAGATATGTCGGATATAGAACCAACATTGGTGCTTTCATTGAGAGCCTGCTGGCAGTTGCCACGGTGAGATGAGAATTCGGATTGTCTCCGGCGCGATCTACGCATCGAAGCCGGGCTTCATGGTCAATGTCGGCATCTTTGTCGCCGGCTCGACTGGTCACCTCGGCTAGATCGAGGACCGCGCTCCACGTCAGATCATCAAGATCAGACGGATACTTTCATCATCATCAGCTCAAATCTCAACGGAGACCATGGAAAAGTCGTCCATGGAGCCTGGGGCTCATCCTCAACATTGCCCTCGTGTGACCGCACAATTTTTTCTGTACAGTAGACTTGTTTTCACTGCCACCGTCTCCTTGGAAGTCGATTTGATGAAACCTTTGGTGGAATTGTACGGAATTGAGTATACAATAACCCTGTAAAATTTCGTCGCCTTCCGATGGAGGAATCTCCGGCGATCTATGATATACCGGAGGCCTATCGAGTCTGGACGGGAATTTGGACGAGTTTAGGTAGTCGTCTCCAGAGCCTAGCTCAGAGGTTATTTGGAAGATCCAACCATTCATCTTCTACGGAATTTCCATATCTACCACCTCCAAAAATTTCAGCTCGATCCGACTATTCAAACTCCGGAAACCTACGGAGTGCATCACTTTTCGGATATGTTTTCTGCGCGAATACGAATCCGCCCTGAGTTCATCTTTCTTCATGAACTGGATATTGGACAACCTTTTTGGACGAATCTCTTTCGAGGGTGTTGTGCATTGTTCTTAAACATGTGCCAATAAAATTTTAAGACTTCTCTGAGGTATTCTTCACCATCACGTTGGTGTCAAACCAGTCTGGCAACATTTCTCCACGACTGCCGACCTGCGCTAGACACGTCGTCACTTTGTTGAGCCGAGCTTGACTTCTTCGGATCATCATCTCGGCGAGCCGAACAAGAGTTCGGCATCGCGAAGGATAAATCATCACCAACATTGCCGCCCCACGGATTACACGGAGCGGGCACGCCCGCATCATCGCACGGTCACTTCATCCAGCCGACATTGACCGCGTCACAAGTCACGACATGCGTTGGCATGGCCGCACTGTTGCTTCTTCAAGCCGAACTGCTTCAACACCTCGGCTGACATGGCAGCTACAACGTCTCCTTACCGACCTGCTCCGTCACCTCAACTAGACTGGGGGCTTCGCCATCTCTTCATCAACCTACTCCGAGGCCTTCGGCGTCACCAGCCAACCAGCTTCGTCACGTTAGCTGGACTAGGGGCTTTGCCTCGGTGAGCCAACCTTTGCCAGCATCGCCATGCCATCGGTTCATCGCCCATCAGGCAATGGGTGTGCGGATCAAGTCCCAATTTGGGAGTAACCTTTCTTCAGATTGCTACAACAGATAAACCAGGTGCTATTAATCCTAGTAATTTTTTCTTGCTTGGGTTTACTTTTTCCAAGGAATTATTACTCTGATTTGTTTCATCATTTGTACACAGGTCTATCAAGTGATGGCCGCATTAACGATGTTTGCGTGATGGTTCGTTCAGTTTCCCGTCCGTAGTTCGGCGAACGCTTCATCGGGGACTTGGACCGCCCTATGAATACAGGCTTTGTCACGCCAATGCCCTGCACCGACATTGGCTTCGAAGCCAGGCCACATCTCTTTAAAAAAATATTTTGCATAAATTAATTATGCGAGGTTTTTCTTCTATATTTATATTATTATTTTTTGGACTGCATTATTTTACATGTGTAGGTAATCGACTTCGAGTGCGTCATGCAGTCACTTCGGCAAGCTGATGTCGTCGTCCTAATCGGCTCGCGTGATCACCTTGTTGGTCGAATTGCCATACCGACATGTTCGGTTGCCTCAGGGACTTCGACATCGCTGAGAAAGCTCTACCTCATCGAGTGTTCGGCACACAGGTCATGTTTATTTTATTACTCACTTTGCATAAATTATTAATTATGCAATGAATTTTTATTTTATTTTATTATTATTAATATATCTTCGGCTTGCACTATTTTCTGTGCACAGGTAAATGATCCGGGTTGGGTAGCGCTATCACCTCGGTGTTCTGACGTACCATGTCACCTCGGCTGAACCAGGGATTCGTCATCATATCATTAACCCACACCACGGACTTCGGCGTCATATTGTCGGCATGCTCCGTCGCCTCATACGAACGGGAGGTTCCACCCCGCCACATTAGTCGTGCTATGTCGCCACTTCGGAGTACCAAGCTCTTCGCTCCGCCACCTCGGGGCCAGCTTGGGGGGCTGGGGGCTGGGACCTCGTCCCGCCGTAAGCTCGGGCCGCTCATCGACGCCGAGCACATTAACCAGCTAAGTTGCTTCCATGCTCAGTTTTTTTTAATTCTTGTTCGGCTCGACCAAACATTATATTTATGCTAAAATATGTTTGTCAAAAATGAGGTTCGTTAAAAACCACTTTTCTTTGCCCGTGTTAACTGGGGCTCTTAAATTTATATGAGCCATTTTATAATAAGTGTTATTCTTCTAAGTCATTGCAAAGTCCTTTTCTACCACTCCTTTCTCGACTCGAGTGTGTGGTCAATAGCCGGATAGCTTGTTTTCTCTCTAATATTGCTCGAGTTTAGTTTGCTAAACTGGCTTAACGAGCAGTAATCCGCCTTCGGGATAGGAGGTTGTAGCCGTAGGCTGGCCCGCTTGAAGTCTTGAGATCGGATGTGTCATGTTAATGCACGACAGAAGCACAAAAGTAAGACCAATTTTTGGATTGGCACCAAATGACTCGATTTACTTCGGACGTAAAGTTTTTACTGAAGTTTTTTGGTTTTCCAAGCCTGTGGCACTTTTAAACTATTTGTGTGTTTCCAGCATAAGCCTCGCAGTGCAATGTCGGACACCTTTAGAGGTTTGAAAAAAACATTCTCATATATTGCTATATATGCATTGGTTTCGAATTATGTCTTCGGTCAATAGTTGGGTTGCCGAGCTCATGTGGTTGCCTCCTATGTTCCGCTTTCTCCGGCTAGGTGTGCAAAGGGAGAACCACTGCGATTGTGCTTCCAACTCGAATGGTTAAGCACCTCAGTGGAGAAAGCCGGAAACTGACTGTCATAATGGGCGTAAAGTGGTCAGCGATCCGATGATAGTGTCAAACTATAGATCGATACCGATTACCTCGTGTTAAACGATGGGTCTTTCATAACACAGGCCGGAGTGTTAATGGCTAGACCTCGGTCGGTGTCGAACTCTAACCGGGGGCTTGTAGCTAGCTTCCCCAGTTTAAAGCTCCCATGACTAAGTGAAAGTTATAAAGCCCGCATATCTGATTGCCTCGTTTCCGCTAACACAACCTCCTTCGGGCATCGAGATGTCGGCTAAGGGTTGTTTTGTTATTCCGGAAACACCCTGTGTAGTATCTACAAGGGGGTGGAAGCCGATGATGGGCCACTTTCAACTGATAAAGGGTCACAACAGAGTCAAAATAAACATATCATCGGAGTTTGTACTTAATATACGAGGGCTGCCTTCCGTAATCATCGTTATAAAGCCATAAATATGCATCAGTTTGACTTAAGATTTTGGCCAAGTTGGGTTGCCTAGCTCCTCTGCTTACCGCTACGTTCCCGATTGTTCGACTAGGCGGTAAAGGGAGCACCTCTGTGATTGTTACTACCGGGTCATCCTAGTTAGTACCTCAGACTGGGTGAAGCCGAAAGCTAGCGATCTTAAAGGATATAATTGGTCGGCAACGACAGAAGTGAAAATTTAGGTTCGCTAAAGACCACATGGTTCGGGAACTTTCCCCAAACTAAATCCTCAATATTTTTCTCTCGCATTGATCGGAGGTGAGGTTTTATGATCATGGTCGGCATGACAACCCAAAGAAAGGAACCAATAGCGGGACTATTTTCTTTGGAAGATGTTTCTTACATTAAATAGTAATATAACATTCTCTCTGAATACCTTTGTTTATAAAACCATATGGCCGGATTGCCTTGTTTGTCGTAAATCTTTGCCCTCATAAAGGCTTTATAAAGTGGGACAAACACTCCCCGGCTACTGGCCGAGGAGGTTGAGGCCGATGGTCGGTCAATAAAGTTTTGTACAGTACGAATCCGAGCATTAATGATGTAGAGTACTTGGATACATAGAATCATTACACATAATTTGTGATTTTACTCCGGACATCGATCCTTAATTCGGCCACTCGTGCCCACATTAAGGCTCGGGGGCTACTGGGCTTCGGGCTTATCATTTACTAATATTAAAGGGGCACATCGATCCCTTGATCTAGTGTTGTGACCCGACCAGTGTCTCGGGAGCTACTACATTGCCTATTCAATACAGAAAATTCAAAGTGCTCAGTGTTCGGCTTGACCGAACTATGGGAAAATGCATCTTCAGATAACAATAGGAACTATCTAGGACCTATCCGGCGTCAAGCTAATATATTACGACGACTTCTTGAGACCCTCTCTCAAGGGCCTGTCTGCCAATCACTATCTCCTCTAATGTGCATCTCGGGTTTTAGGCCGGCACACACACCTTGAGGGCTACTGGCTATATATCTCGTCAGTAAATAAATTGCATCAATCGGAAATAAAATCCGCAAACAATCAGCCCAAGCCCGAGGTGGTGCATCACCTCGGAAGCAGTCCGGCATAAAGCTCGGACGCAGGTGGCTGGCTCTATAGAGGGCATTTCTGGCATTAAGCTCGGCTAAACTTCTTCGACCTTTTTGAGCCAAGGTGATCTATGACACCTCGGATATAGTCCGGCATTAGAGCTCGGATACTCTCCGGCGTTGGAGCCCGGATGCAGACTGGCGTTGGAGCTCAGTTGCAAAAATGCACCTCGGATGCAGTCCGACATTAGAGCCTGGATACAGTCCGCTCTTGGAGCTCGGACGCAAGAGGACACCGCCGCACGGGAACAGCTTCAAACCCGAGGTGTGGCGTAAAAAATAACAAGGCATTTCTAAAGGCCAGAAACTTAAAGGGCTCCTCAGATACCCGATGTGTAAACTCTTAGGATTCACTTCGTTGATCCTCAAGATCGAAGATGAGAAGATTTGTTGAATCAGTTTTCAAGACCGACAACCGAAGATTAAGAATAGTTAGGAAGAATCGAGGAGCGTCCCCAACTTGAAGACCGGTTCAAGGGGCTACTGACAGTGTCCTAGACTAGGGGTACTCACCATGTCGTCTCCCGGCCAGTGGGTCGGGCCGAGGACCCCCATGATGATTCACTAATGGGCCACTTCGGGCAGCCCATGTTGAATACAAGGAGGATTCCACAAGACTTGGCGCACAAGATAAGGACTCCTCTAAACCCTAGGCCTATGGTGCATATATAAACCGAGGCTAGTCAATAGACAATCGGACATTCATTAGAACAATCTCATGGTAGATACATGTACTATGTACTATCTCCCATATGAATACAATCAAAAGTAGGATGTAGGGTTTTACCTCCATCAAGAGGACCCAAACCTGGGTAAAATCCCGTGTCCATGTTACCATCGCTCCATGACGCCTAGCTTAGGACCCCTACTACGAGATATGCCGGATATAGAACCGACAACGACCCCGTTATTCTTGCCCCAATCTGAAAGATGATGTGGTGGAGGAACTCATTGATTGGTGTGATGTCATCACCTCGGCTAGCATGGAGGGTTCGTTCAAGACCATTCTTGACTCAACAAATAACATCATTACAAAGAACCCAAGGGTTCAGGAGCAGTTTTATCTCCCCTATCTTCTTCGCCATAACGCTGGTCGCTGGCGTGGGGATGACGGAAGCCTCGCCTTGTGCAAGTTGATGCCACTTGGTAATGATACGTGTAATGTTAAGATGCCATCGCTTGAGGGTAAGGCATGGGCAGGTGCAAATGCAGATTGGGTTGTTTATATTGGGTACAACTGCGAGTGGTAACTTGTGAATGTGTACACTTGTCACCGGGTTCCACTTCCAAAAATCTCAGACTGCCCTGAGATTGAGCACGCCGGTATTCTACGTACGTTCAAATACGATCATGGCGACTATCTTCTACGGAAGATAGCAATTTGTCGAGTTCCCACTCGCTCTTGCAGTTATAGGAATGCTTGTGTTGTTGCTATCATCGACAAGGTTGTTGTCGTCCTTCATACTTTGACTCGATGGATATTGCTCAAAAATCAGTTTCTATACACAGATGTGTACTGTGATGCAATTCAATACGAGGGTCTTGTGTTTCCTGCCACCACTTCTGGCACTGTTTTTGCATGGGATCCTTATTGTTTCAGTATGTTTGTCTTCCACTGTAATTATAATTGTTTCATTTACCATGCATGTGAGTTAGTATCCCTGTACTAATTAACCTCCTTTGTTTCCAAGGTCCTGTCAACATTCCCCCACCGATACTTGGAAATTTTTTAGTATAACCAAGGGGAAGATGACGATGGTGATGATCATGAGCATGAAGACGAACAGGACCTACATACTCAGTGCCACCTGGCAACTTATTCCGATGGATCGCCTCTTCTTGTCTGTATACAGGGCACTGTTGATGTTACTAAGGAAGCAGGTGTTGTCTCCCATGGTCGCACTCTCCGGACCTATTCCAACATCCATTGCAGGGTATTCGGGATGGATACTAGTGTGCTAGCGTCAGCACCTTCTAAATGGTTCAGTATTGATAGTCTTGGAGAAAAATCGCTCTTCCTTGGACTAAACTATCCACTGATGGTGAAAGGAGATCCATCTATTGTTGGCACAATGTTACTACCATTTATGAGAAGCAACTGTATCTATACCTTGGACATTGCTATGCTTCCCTACCCTGGCTATCACAATATGTGTCATGATATAGGCCGCTTCAGCCTGGATGATGATTCTTGCGTTGGTATCGAGATTGACAATAGCTGGCCCTACCTAGAGAATCACTTCTGGTTCAAAGCAAGCATTTCCAACGCCAAGGATTGGTTGGCCTGAAGTTTACTTCATCGCTTTGTTATTTGTTGTGTGAGAAAAACTTTACTATTTATAATGTATCCTCATTGTCGTTGTGGCTTGATGACCTGTTGTATGTAATGCTAAATGACATACCTGTGATAAACTTACTAAATTTATGAATGGATTTTGAGTCGCTGATACGTCTCCAACGTACCTACTTTTCCTAACGCTTTTCCTCTTGTTTTGGACTCTAATTTGCATGGTTTGAATGAAACTAACCCTGGACTGACGTTGTTTTCAGCAGAACTACCATGGTGTTGTTTTTGTGCAGAAATAAAAGTTCTCGGAATGGAACGAAACTTTGCGAGGAATTTTTATATAATAAAACAGA
This sequence comes from Triticum aestivum, assembly GCF_018294505.1. NCBI lineage: Eukaryota > Viridiplantae > Streptophyta > Magnoliopsida > Poales > Poaceae > Triticum > Triticum aestivum. The sequence continues at coordinate 147,048,043 of NC_057812.1, forward strand.
ATTTCTGGAGCCAAGACCTACTGAAGGGGGGCTCCTAGGTGGGCACAACCCACCAGGGTGCGCTCCCCTCACCAGGCGCGTCCAGGTGGGTTGTCCCCACCTGGTGGCCCCGTAGACCCTGATTCCAACTCCATAAATACATATTTCTCTAGAAAAAATCAAGGAGAAAGAATTATCGTGATCCATGAGACGGAACCTCCGTCACCTCCTGTTCTTCATCGGGAGGCCAGATCTGGAGTCCGTTTGGGGCTCCGGAGAGGGGGGTGTTTGTTCTTCGTCATCACCAACCCTTCTCCATCGCCAATTCCATGATGCTCCCCACCGGGAGTGAGTAATTCCTTCGTAGGCTCGCTGGTCGGTGAGGAGTTGGATGAGATTCATCATGTAATCAAGTTAGTTTTGTTAGGGCTTGATCCCTAGTATCCACTATGTTCTTAGATTGATGTTGCTATGACTTTGCCATGCTTAATGCTTGTCACTTTGGGCCTGGGTGCCATGATTTCAGATCCGAACCATTTATGTTATCACCATTATATCCATGTTCTAGATCCGATCTTGCAAGTTATAATCACCTAGTACGTGTTATGATCCGGCAACCCCGGAGTGACAAAAGTCGGCACCACTCCCGGTGATGACCGTAGTTTGAGGAGTTCATGTATTCACTATGTGTTAATGCTTTGTTCCGGTTCTCTATTAAAAGGAGGCCTTAATATCCCTTAGTTTCCAATATGGACCCCGCTGCCACAGGAGGGTAGGACAAAAGATGTCATGCAAGTTTTTTCCATAAGCATGTATGACTATTTACGGAATAGATGCCTACATTATATTGACAAACTGGAGCTAGTGCCGTATCGCCCTAGGTTATAACTATCTCATGATGAATATCATCCAACAAGTTACTGATCCAATGTCTACGAATTTATCCTATATTGTTCTTGCTAAGTTACTACTACTGTTGCCACTGTTACACTTGCTACAAAATTACTGCTATCACTATTACCGTTACCATTGCTTCTGCTACTATTATCAAAACTATCATACTACTTTGCTACTGATCACTTCGTTGCAGATAATTACTCTCCAGGTGTGGTTGAATTGACAACTCAGCTGCTAATACCTTCAAATATTCTTTGGCTCTCCGTGTGTCGAATCTATAAATTTGGGTTGAATACTCTGCCCTCGAAAACTGTTGCGATCCCCTATACTTGTGGGTTATCAGTCACTTCTCAGAGTGGGTGCTGCCGCGAGGCAAAAAATTATATTCCAGAATACATAATTGTACGTGTGCATTGCAACAGGTTATCGGATGAGTCCAATCAACAATAGTACTACTAGTTGTACTAGATTCACATGCTTCACGCGTCGGGCGGGTGTTTTTACTGTAGTTGTGAATCCCATCATCCTAGGTCCTCGGATAAGTCCAATCCACTATAGAAATTGCATTCTGATGTTTGGATTCAAACTTTCAAAATGGTTGCACTATCTCTACGTCTACGTATACGTAATACAACAACTTTTACACTTGAGACCAGCCATCCACCCTCACAAACAACACTTTTAAACCAAGCATAGACTCCAGGAAATTTGGCCACAGTGTGAGGTGGGCCATATGTCAAAACTAGACTATTACTTTGAATCATATAAAAGTCCAAATGTCCATGCTACAAAGAAAAGAATATGTGATGAACATGTTAGGCAGCATTCCACATCAAAAATTATGTTTTTATCATTTACCTACTCGAGGACGAGCAGGAATTAAGCTTGGGGATGCTGATACGTCTCCAACGCATCCATGATTTTTTATTATTCCATGATGTTATATTATCATTCTTGGATGTTTTACAATCATTTTATAGCAACTTATATCATTTTTAGGACTAACCTACTGACATAGTGCCAAGTGCCAGTTGCTATTTTTTGCTTGTTTTTTTACTTCGAAGAAAATCAATACCAAACAGAGTCCAAACATAGCGGAAGTTTTTGGAGAACTTTTCTAGGCCAGAAGACACACGATGGGCCAAAGAAGTACCAGAGGGGTGCCCCGAGGGGGGCACAACCCACCTGGGCACGCCTAGGGGCCCAGGCGCGCCCTGATGGGTTGTGCCCACCTCGATGGCCTCCCGCGCCGCCTCTTTGCTATATAAATACCCCAATATTCCAGAAACCCTACGGGAGTCGACGAAAAACAATTCCAACCGCCGCAAGTTCCAGAAACCACATATCCCAATCTAGACACCATCACGAAGGGGTTCATCATCCTCATTGGTGCCTCACGGATGATGCATGACTAGTTCATTGTAGACCTATGGGTCCATAGTTAGTATCTAGATGCCTTCCTCTCTCTCTCTCTCTCTTTTGATTCTCAATACAACGGTCTCTTGGAGATCTATTTGATGTAACTCTTTATGCGATGTGTTTGTTGAGATCCGATGAACTTTGAGTTTATGATCAGATCTATGTTTTTATCAATGAAAGTTATTTAAGTCTTTTGATCTTTTATATGCATGATTACTTATAGCCTCATATTTCTTCTTCAAATATTTGGTTTAGTTAGGCCGACTAGATCCATTTTTCTTGCCTGGGAAGAGGAGCTTTGTGATGGGTTCGATCTTACGGTGTTCGATCCCAGTGACAGAAGGGGAACCGACACGTATGTATCGTTGCTATTAAGGATAGCAAGATGGGGTCTATTCCTATATGAGTAGATCTTGTCTACATCATGTCATCGTTCTTATAGCATTACTCCGTTTCTCCATGAACTTAATACACTACATACATGTTGGATAGCAGTCGATGTGTGGAGTAATAGTAGTAGATGCAGGCAGGAGTCGGTCTACTAATCTTGGACATGATGCCTATATAATGATCATTGCCTGGATATCGTCATGATTATTTGAAGTTCTATCAGTTTCCCAACAGTATTTTTTTACCCACTGATACGTCTCCGTCGTATCTATAATTTTTGATTGTTCCATGCCAATATTCTACAACTTTCATATACTTTTGGCAACTTTTTATACTATTTTTGGGAATAACATATTGATCCAGTACCCAGTGCCAGTTCCTGTTTGTTGCATGTTTTTTGTTTTGCAGAATATCCATATCAAACGGAGTCCAAACGGGATAAAAACTGGCGGAGATTTTTTTGGAATATATATGATTTTTGGGAAGAAAAATCCATCCGAGACGATGCCCGAGGGGGCCACGAGGCAGGGGGCGCGCCCCAGGCCCTCGTGGCCACCCCGTAAGGCGGTTGATGCTCTTCTTTCGCTGTAAGAAAGCTAATATCCGGATAGCTATCGTGTTAAAATTTCAGCCCAATCGGAGTTACGGATCTCCGGGAATATAAGAAACGGTGAAAGGGCAGAATCTGAGAACGCAGAGACAGATAGAGACAGAGAGACAGATCCAATCTCGGAGGGGCTCTCGCCCCTCCCATGCCATGGAGGCCATGGGCCAGAGAGGAAACCCTTCTCCCACCTAGGGAGGAGGTCAAGAAAGAAGAAGAAGGAGGGGGGCTCTCTCTCCCTCGCTTCCGGTGGCACCGGAGTGCCACCGAGGGCCATCATCATCACCGCAATCTTCACCAACAACTTCACCGCCATCATCACCAACTCTTCCCCCCTCTATGCAGCGGTGTAACCTCTCTCTTACCCGTTGTAATGTCTACTTAAACATGGTGCTCAACGCTATATATTATTCCCAATGATGTATGGCTATCCTATGATGTTTGACTAGATCCGTTTTGTCCTATGGGCTATTTGATGATCTAGATTGGTTTGAGTTGCATGTTTTATTATTGGTGATGTCCTATAGTGCTCTCCGTGTCGCACAAGCGTGAGGGATCCCCGCTATAGGATGTTGCAATACGTTCATGATTCTCTTATAGTGGGTTGCGTGAGTGACTGAAACACAAACCCGAGTAAGGGGGTTGTTGCGTATGGGATAAAGAGAACTTGATGCTTTAATGCTATGGTTGGGTTTTACCTTAATGATCTTTAGTAGTTGCGGATGCTTGCTAGAGTTCCAATCATAAGTGCATATGATCCAAGTAGAGAAAGTATGTTAGCTTATGCCTCTCCCTCATATAAAATTGCAATAATGATTACCGGTCTAGTTATGGATTGCCTAGGGACAAATAACCTTCTCGTAACAACAAGCTCTCTACTAAAACTAAATTAGTTATGTCTTTATCTAAACATCCCCTACTTTTTATTTACGCTCTCTTTATATTCTTGCAAACCTATCCAAAAACACCTACAAAGTACTTCTAGTTTCATACTTGTTCTAGGTAAAGCAAACGTCAAGTGTGCGTAGAGTTGTAACGATGCACCTTAGGGAAGGTGACTCGTAGATATATCCCCTTAAGTGGCAAAAAGAATTACCTTTGATTCAGAGATCATTGAAACCCTTTATACCAGCCTAAGGCAATTCTCGAGCGATCATTTGGAGGGGTTCGGTGCAACGACATACCCGGACCAGAATGGATGATGTGGATTACCTTGTTGGAGACAACGTAATGGATGAATTTGCTTACCACCGGAAATGGAAGAGACCCATGGTAGAATGGCACATTGGCGGTGCAAGCTGGGAACAAAATGCAAATGCTGGGAATGATTCTGGTAACTGGGGAAGAACCCAACAATAGAGAGTGAATTCACTGTTTGAAAAGGTCATAGCATTGCCGAGGAAACTGAGAGCACTATATGGTTAATGCCGACGATCAAACCTAGCACTTGCGCGTGCTCTCAAGAACTTGAGCATTTCCACAATCATCAAGGTTTTACCAACATCCATGTCAAGGGTGCTGACAACACAACATACTACCATGATGACCAGCGATGGATGATGCAGATGCAAAGAAGGATAACACTTTCTCAGATTTCACCCTTGGCGGGGCCAAGGAAATAAAATCTGGATGATCGACCGAGAGACATTTAGCACTCGGCTTCTAATGTTCTCCTTGACGTGCTAGTGTATCCCATTCATAGATATGGTTTGATAACTAGAACATCAGGTAAAGGTCGGACTTCGGGAGCAATAGAATCCATAAGGAACCGTTACGGAGGTAAATCCTACGAAATCCTTATGGGGAGGTGGCCAACTTCCTCAAACAAGATACTACAATAATAAGTCTTCCGGCTGGGTGTGTTGGCCACGACATCCACTTTACCGGTTATCGAGGGACCAATATTATAGTTCTTGGGAAATGTTCCAACCATCATATCTGCCTGAGATTCAGATCTGGTTGGTGTCAGGATATTCCAGACTCATCGAGTCTAGGAAGAAAAATGAAAGTTTGCAACACAAATCGACGAGATGACGTTGCGAGATTCTCAGGAAATGAACTATGATAGCAAGCTCCAAAACATGAGCTGGTTCTGCTACACACATGTGAACACGTTGTCCCAGACAAACATTATCACATGGTAGTCTTACAATAAAACACTACTGAGTTCAGGTGGGGAACCATTATTAATGACATCGAAGTCTCCACGCATGGAGTCCAAAGAGTTCACCTTGGATAGACTCCTTTATCTTTGAACAACTCAATCAGTGGCTTGGTGTGCTAGGATATACATACGGAATGAAGATGATCAGTCTAACAGACCACAGAACTCTTCGCACGTGCATGACTGACTTGGGATGATTCCAAAGGAGGTAAAACAAGCCTTCTCAAATTCATGGCGGCAACTTGCCTCAAGTGCACATGAATTTAGAGGGACTCACTTCTTTTGTCCAAACATATGCTTCACGAACGAGTCATGAAGATAATGCTTACACAAGTTTCCAACACTAGCTTAATGTTCAACAAAATCATGGAGGAGATAAGGATGTTGTCAATGGGCTCAACAACAACTCATCCAGGTTTCCATATTAGTGGAATTCCACAATTATGTGAACAAGGTGATAGCATTGGTCAGACCCGAAAGATATAATGGTGTATGCTCGAGGAACAACCACGAGTAAGACAACATTACGAATATCATTGGTTCCGATTTGATTTGACGATAGCCCATACTCAAATCAAAGGTTTGGGTAAGATAATAGATCCAACAATTGATCACGAGGATCAACCAATAAAGATATCATCTTTCTTAAACACACACTACACAAGAATATCCCTTTGGAACGAACTAAGTCAGGCAAGCTTTTATCTTCCAATTCTCCAAGTTGTTGTCTAGCTTAACCAACTAGCTCAGGGATATCCAACACAGATTCTTGGAGAAAGGGTGGTTCACAAGAAACCAACTTGATCACGAGCTCAACATAACAGTCAGGAAATAACCCCGTAACACTTCCAAGAAGATATTTGGAAAGTCACGAACCCCCGGTATGTTACTAAGCTCGAGAACAATCTTGCCTTTCAGGGCAAGACGATATGATCAAATGAGCGAGGGATTGAAAGAAAATCCTAACTCAATGACCGAAGGAGTGCACCGGAAATAGAGACTAGGTAGCACAATCAACCTTAGGGTGACGCTTCGATAATCAACACGTTAAGAATGAGGTTATCGTCCATTTAACTACCAAGCAACGGAGTTGCTAGCAGTATTGATTTCACACGCCATGATTCATTTGTCGGCATTCCGGTTACAATAACACAGGAACCGAGGAATGAACAATGATGGCAAGAAGTATCACTGTACCAAGAGTTCATAGGATGGTGTGCAATTCCTATAACAATCCCGATATAAAAGATGGCAATACTCCAAGGTAGAACAGAACAAAAGCTGGATTAGCAATTTGATCTGCGGAGCACAACTTCTTTGACCCAATCCTGGAAATGGATAAGGTACTGGAGTTTGTTTCTCCTAGTCATTCTGGAATAGAATGGCTTGACGGACCACAAGAATAATAGGCATCGATGAACGATTGCACACATACTCTTGACTATCAACGGATAGATGAAGACTGGAATACAACTAAAGAGGGACAACTCAATGGAACATACAATTTTGTGAGTTGTGGATACATGGATTAGTATGCCGAACAAAGTTCAGCATAATTCTTCCGGATAACCCATGCAGAAAGGTTGAGCTGGCAGAGTCACAATATAGAATAGAGAACCCATCGAGAGCACTCCTGTTATGATCTTTTGATCCAACAAACTACTGCCATAAGTGGTTCATAGTATTTGGAAGAAGGAAAATACCATGGACCTCGAGGACTAATGCAAAAGTTACTAATTTCCTAAAGGAACTAGCAACACTATCAACATGAAGTAAGTAGAGTGAATCTCGGGTTTAAAACCCAGAAATAGAATGCCTACTAACTAATAACATCACGGAATGCTTTCAAAAATGACGGCCAGAATCATCACACTGGGACACAAATCATGGCTAGATTACTAGATGATCCCCTAAGACACCTAGGGTCATAATAATAACTCCAACATAAATGTCGAGGCAATAGAGTACCTCAACTCACTGATTTGTGTGATTAATCTGACCAAAGACACATCGGAAACAGGAGGAAGGGATTTGCAAATGCATCCGACTATTTAGAAACCTGGGATGACTCGGACAGCATAACGGCTGTAAATGCTCAAAAAGATTTGAGACATTCACAAAAATGGTGGCATAACCACTCGGAGCACAATACCAAGGTTTGGAGATCAACAGTTAACATACAGAAATAGTAGGAACTGAACTCAAGCTTAAATCCAACAATCTTATAAGTCTACGGATTAGTAACACGTGATCCTGATAGAAAGAAGAGATAGCCTAGTTCTTAATCCCCGTAGGAAAGATAAGATGACTCAGATCAGAAGGGCATAAGGTATAAGGAGTAAAAAGAGCCTTACATTCCATCCCACAATCAATTCCCTTATATAACTAAAGAATTTCTAGACTCAACTTCGACCAGTTTGGCTTGGTAATCCTACAGGCAGTCAAGCTCTGATACCAACGCTGTCAGGACCCCGACTCAATGCCACATCGATCTAGCATGTAACACCTCATATCACTTTGCGGCCTCACGCACGGTATTCCCACGGGTGTCGCCTTACCTTTGCCCGGGGCCGTTTGTGCCTTTTGGCACACGTATATGATAGTGTCGCTAGCATCCATATGATAAGGAGCCCGGGCTGACATGGCTAGTCGTAAACCCAAAGTGGCACAAACTTACAGGGACAGGCATCCATGACCCAGCATCGAACGTGTCGGTCATCAGCGAGTGAATCCAGGCTGTAGCACTGGGCTAGCAGGACTCCGGTGATCCGGGCTGTAGCGGGCTAACAGGACTCCGGTATTCATCGCGTGACATTTCCCCGAAGGGACAGACACAGGAACGAAGAAGGACACATGCCGGCCAGCCTAGGTGTTCCGGAGCAGTAGCAAGCTACCATGGCTCAGTGGAAACACTAGGAGACATTTCCCGGTAAGAGAGGCTACTAAGGATAAACAACTAGATAGTCAGATCCCACACATACCAAGCATTTCAATAACATACACACAATATGCTCGATATGTGCAAATACAACATGGCATCACAAAATGACTCTACAACTCAAGTATTTATTCAATAGGCTCCGAGGAGCGAGACATTACAAACATGGGTCTCATGACCCAACAATCAGAGCATACAAGTCAAAGCACATGCGGAAGCTTAACATGTCTGAGTACAGACAACTATAAATGAAAAGGCTGAAAGGCCTGACTATCTACCAGATCCTGCCGAGGGCACAAGATCGTAGCTGAGGTAACAAGCTAAACGTCGAAGTCCACGTGGAACTACTAGTGAGACTGAAGTCTCTCTGCAAAAACATAAATTAAGCAACGTGAGTACAAATGTACCCAGCAAGACTTACATCAGAACTAACTACAGATGCATCATTATCAACAAAGGGGATGGTGGGGTTGACTGCAGCAAGCCAGCTTTGACTCGGTGGCTATCCTGAACTACGACTGCAAGTAACTCTTTTGAGGTGGTGCACACGAGTCCACATATTCACCATATCAATACACCACTATGGATCCGCTCCCGTCTCCCTACGAGAACGCCATCCATAGCACTCACGCTTATCTGCGTATTTTAGAGTATCCACTTTCACTTGTCTATGAACTATGCAAGGGGTCCAAGTATCCATATCCGAGGAATCCGGCTATTTGAATAGATAATGATAACCCTGCAGGGGTGTACTTCTTCACACACGCTCCCGCCACTTACCGCCCTGTACACGTCATGTACCTCGGCAACCTTCAAGCGGAAGCCGGGCGAGGGAGTCGGCCACGACCTGACTAACCGAACAAGTCTCTAGTCCAGGTTTATCGCCTATTCGGGTTCCATCCGCAAGGAGATCCGGCCGGGGTGTCGCTCACGGCCCCAAACGATGTGAGCAGGGTTCCCAAGCCCACCATCCGGGTGCCACTTGGTACACCGTGCCACTGTGCCTAGTCTGTCCCAAGCCCACCTGTACCGGGTGCCACTTGGTAGACTACTAACACTACCTACAAACACCAGAAACTAGTTGCAACTCCTGGACAGATATCAAGTTGATTAATAAGTCGAGAGAGTCAATTAAGGATCCCAATGTGTGGTAGTAGCTGTTCATGGATCACAAACACAGAACTCAGTTCCTGAGGACGGCTGCAATGAGACAACCCACCATGTACTCCTACATGGCCTCTCACCGCTACCTTTACCAAATCGTGTTCACACACTTAGCTCACACACAGTAGGACATGTTCACACGCCTCTGATTCATCCCCGATGAATCAGACCTGACTCAACTCTAAGCAGTAGCAGGCATGACAAACAAACATGAATGAGTAGGCACAACAGGGCTCAAACAACTCCTACTCATGCTAGTGGGTTTCATCTATTTACTGTGGCAATGACAGGTCATGCAAAGGATAAAGGGGTTCAGCTACCGCAACAAGTAACAGATGAATCGTTGTTGTCCTAATGCAGTAAAAGAGAGCAGGAGCGAGAGAGTGGGATTTTATCGGAATGAACAAGGGGGTTTTGCTTGCCTGGCACTTCTGAAGATAATATAGCTCTTCATCGGTGTCATCGATCACATCGCCGGTACACGTCTATCAAGAGGGGACAATTACCGGCAAACAAGGAAGAACACAATCAATGCGATGCAACAATATGATGCATGATAATGACATGGCAATATGAATGTGTTTTGGGCTAATGCATCTAGCAACAGGTTAAATGAAGTTGGTTTGAACACTAGGTTCAAATTCAAACTCCATATGTGAGAGTTTAAATGCCATTTATTTGTTTTGTCCAAAACAGAGGACAAACATTGTTCAAACATGCATGAAAATGGTACAGATGGATTCCTTGAATTTTTCTGATAATTTTTCATATATAAATTATTTAATTTGGAGTTACGGTTGAATTTCTATGAATTTTAGAAGTTTAGGGCATTTTCTGAAAATATTAAATCATTTAAGATTTATTTAAATTCCAGAAAGGAAATATTGCGTCAGCATGACGTTGGCATGACGTCAGCAGGTCAACGGGCGCCGTCCAGGTCAAACTGACCTGTGGGCCCTGCATGTCAGTGTCTGGACTAACTAAACTAATTAAAATTAACCCTAACTAACTTGGTTAGCCGGGCGGGGCCCGCATGTCAGTGTAATTAGTCTAACTAATTTTTAGTTAACACTAATCCTAACCTAATTAACAGGCCGGCCCCACCTGTCATGGACACAGGGGGGGTCCCGCCGTGGTCAACGTGGGTCAAACCCACCGGCGGCTTGACGCCGGCGAGGCCAGCCGCGGTGGCGAGCCTAGGGTTTTGCCCACAGGGCTCGGTTTGGCGCGCGGAGCACAGCTTCGGGATGCGGACGCTCGTTCGCATCCAACTGTGGTGGTGGCGCGGCCGGGAAGTGGCCGGAGTGGTGCCGGCGACGAGCTCGGCGGCGGCCGAAGCTCGGGTGCAAGTGGGGATGGGGCTGCGGTGCGCAAACAAGCGCGGCGAAGTGCCACGGAGGCTCTACGCGATGCGGGGAGCGCGTTGGGCGCATGCCCGGGACCAAATGGTCACCGGAGCATCACCGGCGACGAGTGCGGCGGCGGCGAAGGTTCGGCCATGGTGGAGACGACAGCTAGAGGGCGAGCGCGACTAAGCGGGGAGGGGGAAACGACGGAGGAGCTCACGTGGATCCCGAAGAGATGGACGGCGAGCTCGGGGAAGGCCGAACGGCAACGAATTTGACGACGGTGATCCTCGGTGGCCGAGGAGGGGAACGGCGGAGCTAGCGGCATCCAGGGGCTTCCGGCGCCTTTCGTCTGGGTGAGGATGAAGAGGGAGACGAGGCGGAGCTTTCCGGAGCGTCTGCGAGGCGTGGGGTGGCCGGTAGGCGTGGCTACGGCGAGCGGCGGCGACGAGCTCCGTTCGGTCGCGGGAGGGAGAGGGAGCAGAGGGGAATAGGGACGGAGGGAGAGACACGGGAGAGTGAGAGAGGGTCGAGGGCGAGTGCGTGGCGCTCGGGAGACGTCCAGGGGGAGGAGGAGGCAGCCAGGCAGGGAGGAGGTGGCCGGGGCGTGTGGCCGCGCTCGCCACCGAGCTGCTTCGGTGCAAGGGGAGGAAGACGACAGGGGAAAAAGCGGCGGTGGGCTGGGCCGCTGGAGGAGCTGGGCCGGCTGGGCTGCCAGGTGAGCGTCAGGTAGTCCCTCTGCTCTTTCCTTCTCTTTTCTATTTTCTGCAGTTTGTTTTCTATTTAACTGCCACTGAATTCAAATTCAAACAAATTTGAAAACAGTGCCAAAACTCCCCTGGATAATTTTATGTCACTTAAGGTCTCCTCCTCATAAACATAAAATATCTCAGGGCATTTGAAAATATATTCATTATATATTCTGAATATAACTCCAAATTCAAATAAAATATTGATTTAAAATCAGAGCCCAAATAATTCCTTAGAAATGTCCCAAAATTTTGGTTTGATTTATAACTCTTGCCAAAATTGTCAGAGCTATTTCTAGGGCATTTGGGATTACTGATTGCAATTTTAGGGTTTCTTGCCCCTTTATTAAAATGATTTCTGAGGCTTTCAATTTCCTCATTTCAACTTTCGGAATATAGACATGATGCACACATGAAGCTAGCCTAGAGCACTACCAGAAGCTAGGGATGTGACAACTCACCCCCACTAAACAAGAATCTCGTCTCGAGATTCAAGCGTAGGGTAAGATGAAGGGGGAACGCAAACTAGCACAATTCTTCACAATCCAGGGTGCACTTCATAAGAGCGTTGATTCGATCACCATCTTTGTCCCGTCGTCTTGCTCTGAGAACTCCAGCTAGCATGACAGCAAGAGGAAAAGGACAACACCGGAAGAATCGATCTTCTCGAAGATCAATCAACTTAGGATCAGCTCACCAAGTGAGTCATAGCAACATCTCTTGAGCTGAGACACGAAGCATACATCTGAAGAAATGGAGTGAGACAGATGACGAGGGCTCGCTAAGTAGACAACAATTCCAGACTTAAGAATGTGGTGATCGGTTGTCAACGTAGCGAGGAGTTGAGTTGCCATGATACCACAACGATGCACCTTAGGGAAGGTGACTCGTAGATATATCCCCTTAAGTGGCAAAAAGAATTACCTTTGATTCAGAGATCATTGAAACTCTTTATACCAGCCTAAGGCAATTCTCGAGTGATCATTTGGAGGGGTTCGGTGCAACGACATACCCGGACCAGAATGGATGATGTGGATTACCTTGTTGGAGACAACGTAATGGATGAATTTGCTTACCACCGGAAATGGAAGAGACCCATGGTAGAATGGCACATTGGCGGTGCAAGCTGGGAACAAAATGCAAATGCTGGGAATGATTCTGGTAACTGGGGAAGAACCCAACAATAGAGAGTGAATTCACTGTTTGAAAAGGTCATAGCATTGCCGAGGAAACTGAGAGCACTATATGGTTAATGCCGACGATCAAACCTAGCACTTGCGCGTGCTCTCAAGAACTTGAGCATTTCCACAATCATCAAGGTTTTACCAACATCCATGTCAAGGGTGCTGACAACACAACATACTACCATGATGACCAGCGATGGATGATGCAGATGCAAAGAAGGATAACACTTTCTCAGATTTCACCCTTGGCGGGGCCAAGGAAATAAAATCTGGATGATCGACCGAGAGACATTTAGCACTCGGCTTCTAATGTTCTCCTTGACGTGCTAGTGTATCCCATTCATAGATATGGTTTGATAACTAGAACATCAGGTAAAGGTCACACTTCGGGAGCAATAGAATCCATAAGGAACAGTTACGGAGGTAAATCCTACGAAATCCTTATGGGGAGGTGTTCAACTTCCTCAAACAAGTTACTACAATAATAGGTCTTCCGGCTGGGTGTGTTGGCCACGACATCCACTTTACCGGTTATCGAGGGACCAATATTATAGTTCTTGGGAAATGTTCCAACCATCATATCTGCCTGAGATTCAGATCTGGTTGGTGTCAGGATATTCCAGACTCATCGAGTCTAGGAAGAAAAATGAAAGTTTGCAACACAAATTGACAAGATGACGTTGCGAGATTCTCAGGAAATGAACTATGATAGCAAGCTCCAAAACATGAGCTAGTTCTGCTACACACATGTGAACACATTGTCCCAGACAAACATTATCACACGGTAGTCTTACAATAAAACACTACTGGGTTCAGGTGGGGAACCATTATTAATGACATCGAAGTCTCCACGCGTGGAGTCCAAAGAGTTCACCTTGGACAGACTCCTTTATCTTTGAACAACTCAATCAGTGGCTTGGTGTGCTAGGATATACATACGGAATGAAGATGATCAGTCTAACAGACCACAGAACTCTTCGCACGTGCATGACTGACTTGGGATGATTCCAAAGGAGGTAAAACAAGCCTTCTCAAATTCATGGCGGCAACTTGCATCAAGTGCACATGAATTTAGAGGGACTCACTTCTTTTGTCCAAACATATGCTTCACGAACGAGTCATGAAGATAATGCTTACACAAGTTTCCAACACTAGCTTAATGTTCAACAAAATCATGGAGGAGATAAGGATGTTGTCAATGGGCTCAACAACAACTCATCCAGGTTTCCATATTAGTGGAATTCCACAATTATGTGAACAAGGTGATAGCATTGGTCAGACCCGAAAGATATAATGGTGTATGCTCGAGGAACAACCACGAGTAAGACAACATTACGAATATCGTTGGTTCTGATTTGATTTGACGATAGCCCATAATCAAATCAAAGGTTTGGGTAAGATAATAGATCCAACAATTGATCACGAGGATCAACCAATAAAGATATCATCTTTCTTAAACACACACTACACAAGAATATCCCTTTGGAACGAACTAAGTCAGGCAAGCTTTTATCTTCCAATTCTCCAAGTTGTTGTCTAGCTTAACCAACTAGCTCAGGGATATCCAACACAGATTCTTGGAGAAAGGGTGGTTCACAAGAAACCAACTTGATCACGAGCTCAACATAACAGTCAGGAAATAACCCCGTAACACTTCCAAGAAGATATTTGGAAAGTCACGAACCCCCGGTATGTTACTAAGCTCGAGAACAATCTTGCCTTTCAGGGCAAGACGATATGATCAAATGAGCGAGGGATTGAAAGAAAATCCTAACTCAATGACCGAAGGAGTGCACCGGAAATAGAGACTAGGTAGCACAATCAACCTTAGGGTGACGATTCGATAATCAACACGTTAAGAATGAGGTTATCGTCCATTTAACTACCAAGCAACGGAGTTGCTAGCAGTATTGATTTCACACGCCATGATTCATTTGTCGGCATTCCGGTTACAATAACACAAGAACCGAGGAATGAACAACGATGGCAAGAAGTATCATTGTACCAAGAGTTCATAGGATGGTGTGCAATTCCTGTAACAATCCCGATATAAAAGATGGCAATACTCCAAGGTAGAACAGAACAAAAGCTGGATTAGCAATTTGATCTGCGGAGCACAACTTCTTTGACCCAATCCTGGAAATGGATAAGGTACTGGAGTTTGTTTCTCCTAGTCATTCTGGAATAGAATGGCTTGACGGACCACAAGAATAATAGGCATCGATGAACGATTGCACACATACTCTTGACTATCAACGGATAGATGAAGACTGGAATACAACTAAAGAGGGACAACTCAATGGAACATACAATTTTCTGAGTTGTGGATACATGGATTAGTATGCCGAACAAAGTTCAGCATAATTCTTCCGGATAACCCATGCAGAAAGGTTGAGCTGGCAGAGTCACAATATAGAATAGAGAACCCATCGAGAGCACTCCTGTTATGATCTTTTGATCCAACAAACTACTGCCATAAGTGGTTCATAGTATTTGGAAGAAGGAAAATACCATGGACCTCGAGGACTAATGCAAAAGTTACTAATTTCCTAAAGGAACTAGCAACACTATCAACATGAAGTAAGTAGAGTGAATCTCGGGTTCAAAACCCAGAAATAGAATGCCTACTAACTAATAACATCACGGAATGCTTTCAAAAATGACGGCCAGAATCATCACACTGGGACACAAATCATGGCTAGATTACTAGATGATCCCCTAAGACACCTAGGGTCATAATAATAACTCCAACATAAATGTCGAGGCAATAGAGTACCTCAACTCACTGATTTGTGTGATTAATCTGACCAAAGACACATCGGAAACAGGAGGAAGGGATTTGCGAATGCATCCGACTATTTAGAAACCTGGGATGACTCGGACAACATAACGGCTGTAAATGCTCAAAAAGATTTGAGACATTCACAAAAATGGTGGCATAACCACTCGGAGCACAATACCAAGGTTTGGAGATCAACAGTTAACATACAGAAATAGTAGGAACTGAACTCAAGCTTAAATCCAACAATCTTATAAGTCTACGGATTAGTAACAAGTGATCCTGATAGAAAGAAGAGATAGCCTAGTTCTTAATCCCCGTAGGAAAGATAAGATGACTCAGATCAGAAGGGCATAAGGTATAAGGAGTAAAGAGAGCCTTACGTTCCATCCCACAATCAATTCCCTTATATAACTAAAGAATTTCTAGACTCAACTTCGACCAGTTTGTCTTGGTAATCCTACAGGCAATCAAGCTCTGATACCAACGCTGTCAGGACCCCGACTCAATGCCACATCGATCTAGCATGTAACACCTCATATCACTTTGCGGCCTCACGCACGGTATTCCCACGGGTGTCGCCTTACCTTTGCCCGGGACCGTTTGCGCCTTTTGGCACACGTATATGATAGTGTCGCTAGCATCCATATGATAAGGAGCCCGGGCTGACATGGCTAGTCATAAACCCAAAGTGGCACAAACTTATAGGGACAGGCATCCGTGACCCAGCATCGAACGTGTCGGTCATCAGCGAGTGAATCCAGGCTGTAGCACTGGGCTAGCAGGACTCCGGTGATCCGGGCTGTAGCGGGCTAACAGGACTCCGGTATTCATCGCGTGACATTTCCCCGAAGGGACAGACACAGGAACGAAGAAGGACACATGCCGGCCAGCCTAGGTGTTCCGGAGCAGTAGCAAGCTACCATGGCTCAGTGGAAACACTAGGAGACATTTCCCGGTAAGAGAGGCTACTAAGGATAAACAACTAGATAGTCAGATCCCACACATACCAAGCATTTCAATAACATACACACAATATGCTCGATATGTGCAAATACAACATGGCATCACAAAATGACTCTACAACTCAAGTATTTATTCAATAGGCTCCGAGGAGCGAGACATTACAAACATGGGTCTCATGACCCAACAATCAGAGCATACAAGTCAAAGCACATGCGGAAGCTTAACATGTCTGAGTACAGACAACTATAAATGAAAAGGCTGAAAGGCCTGACTATCTACCAGATCCTGCCGAGGGCACAAGATCGTAGCTGAGGTAACAAGCTAAACGTCGAAGTCCACGTGGAACTACTAGTGAGACTGAAGTCTCTCTACAAAAACATAAATTAAGCAACGTGAGTACAAATGTACCCAGCAAGACTTATATCAGAACTAACTACAGATGCATCATTATCAACAAAGGGGATGGTGGGGTTTGACTGCAGCAAGCCAGCTTTGACTCGGTGGCTATCCTCAACTACGACTGCAAGTAACTCTTTTGAGGTGGCGCCCACGAGTCCACATATTCACCATATCAATACACCACTATGGATCCGCTCCCGTCTCCCTACGAGAATGCCATCCATAGCACTCACGCTTATCTTGCGTATTTTAGAGTATCCACTTTCACTTGTCTATGAACTATGCAAGGGGTCCAAGTTTCCATATCCGAGGAATCCGGCTATTCGAATAGATAATGATAACCCTGCAGGGGTGTACTTCTTCACACACGCTCCCGCCACTTACCGCCCTGTACACGTCATGTACCTCGGCAACCTTCAAGCGGAAGCCGGGCGAGGGAGTCGGCCACGACCTGACTAACCGAACAAGTCTCTAGTCCAGGTTTATCGCCTATTCGGGTTCCATCCGCAAGGAGATCCGGCCGGGGTGTCGCTCACGGCCCAAACGATGTGAGCAGGGTTCCCAAGCCCACCATCCGGGTGCCACTTGGTACACCGTGCCACTGTGCCTAGTCTGTCCCAAGCCCACCTGTACCGGGTGCCACTTGGTAGACTACTAACACTACCTACAAACACCAGAAACTAGTTGCAACTCCTGGACAGAGATCATGTTGATTAATAAGTCGAGAGAGTCAATTAAGGATCCCAATGTGTGGTAGTAGCTGTTCATGGATCACAAACACAGAACTCAGTTCCTGAGGACGGCTGCAATGAGACAACCCACCATGTACTCCTACATGGCCTCTCACCGCTACCTTTACCAAATCGTGTTCACACACTTAGCTCACACACAGTAGGACATGTTCACACGCCTCTGATTCACACCGATGAATCAGACCTGACTCAACTCTAAGCAGTAGCAGGCATGACAAACAAACATGAATGAGTAGGCACAACAGGGCTCAAACAACTCCTACTCATGCTAGTGGGTTTCATCTATTTACTGTGGCAATGACAGGTCATGCAAAGGATAAAGGGGTTCAGCTACCGCAACAAGTAACAGATGAATCGTTGTTGTCCTAATGTAGTAAAAGAGAGCAGGAGTGAGAGAGTGGGATTTTATCGGAATGAACAAGGGGGTTTTGCTTGCCTGGCACTTCTGAAGATAATATAGCTCTTCATCGGTGTCATCGATCACATCGCCGGTACACGTCTATCGAGAGGGGACAATTACCGGCAAACAAGGAAGAACACAATCAATGCGATGCAACAATATGATGCATGATAATGACATGGCAATATGAATGTGTTTTGGGCTAATGCATCTAGCAATAGGTTAAATGAAGTTGGTTTGAACACTAGGTTCAAATTCAAACTCCATATGTGAGAGTTTAAATGCCATTTATTTGTTTTGTCCAAAACAGAGGACAAACATTGTTCAAACATGCATGAAAATGGTACAGATGGATTCCTTGAATTTTTCTGATAATTTTTCATATATAAATTATTTAATTTGGAGTTACGGTTGAATTTCTATGAATTTTAGAAGTTTAGGGCATTTTCTGAAAATATTAAATCATTTAAGATTTATTTAAATTCCAGAAAGGAAATATTGCGTCAGCATGACGTTGGCATGACGTCAGCAGGTCAACGGGCGCCGTCCAGGTCAAACTGACTTGTGGGCCCTGCATGTCAGTGTCTGGACTAACTAAACTAATTAAAATTAACCCTAACTAACTTGGTTAGCCGGGCGAGGCCCGCATGTCAGTGTAATTAGTCTAACTAATTTTTAGTTAACACTAATCCTAACCTAATTAATAGGCCGGCCCCACCTGTCATGGACACAGGGGGGGTCCCGCCGTGGTCAACATGGGTCAAACCCACCGGCGGCTTGACGCCGGCGAGGCCAGCCGCGGTGGCGAGCCTCGGGTTTTGCCCACAGGGCTCGGTTTGGCGCGCGGAGCACAGCTACGGGATGCGGACGCTCGTCCGCATCCAACTGTGGTGGTGGCGCGGCCCGGAAGTGGCCGGAGTGGTGCCGGCGACGAGCTCGGCGGCGGCCGAAGCTCGGGTGCAAGTGGGGATGGGGCTGCGGTGCGCAAACAAGCGCGGCGAAGTGCCACGGAGGCTCTACGCGATGCGGGGAGCGCGTTGGGTGCATGGCCGGGACCAAATGGTCACCGGAGCATCACCGGCGACGAGTGCGGCGGTGGCGAAGGTTCGGACATGGTGGAGACGACAGCTAGAGGGCGAGCGCGACTAAGCGGGGAGGGGGAAACGACGGAGGAGCTCACATGGATCCCGAAGAGATGGACGGCGAGCTCGGGGAAGGCCGAACGGCAACGAATTTGACGACGGCGATCCTCGGTGGCCGAGGAGGGGAACGGCGGAGCTAGAGGCATCCAGGGGCTTCCGGCGCCTTTCGTCTGGGTGAGGATGAAGAGGGAGACGAGGCGGAGCTTTCCGGAGCGTCTGCGAGGCGTGGGGTGGCCGGTAGGCGTGGCTACGGCGAGCGGCGGCGACGAGCTCCGTTCGGTCGCGGGAGGGAGAGGGAGCAGAGGGGGATAGGGACGGAGGGAGAGACACGGGAGAGTGAGAGAGGGTCGAGGGCGAGTGTGTGGCGCTCGGGAGACGTCCAGGGGGAGGAGGAGGCAGCCAGGCAGGGAGGAGGTGGCCGGGGCGCGTGGCCGCGCTCGCCACCGAGCTGCTTCGGTGCGAGGGGAGGAAGACGACAGGGGAAAAAGCGGCGGTGGGCTGGGCCGCTGGAGGAGCTGGGCCGGCTGGGCTGCCAGGTGAGCGTCAGGTAGTCCCTCTGCTCTTTCCTTCTCTTTTCTATTTTCTGCAGTTTGTTTTCTATTTAACTGCCACTGAATTCAAATTCAAACAAATTTGAAAACAGTGCCAAAACTCCCCTGGATAATTTTATGTCACTTAAGGTCTCCTCCTCATAAACATAAAATATCTCAGGGCATTTGAAAATATATTCATTATATATTATGAATATAACTCCAAATTCAAATAAAATATTGATTTAAAATCAGAGCCCAAATAATTCCTTAGAAATGTCCCAAAATTTTGGTTTGATTTATAACTCTTGCCAAAATTGTCAGAGCTATTTCTAGGGCATTTGGGATTACTGATTGCAATTTTAGGGTTTCTTGCCCCTTTATTAAAATGATTTCCGAGGCTTTCAATTTCCTCATTTCAACTTTCGGAATATAGACATGATGCACACATGAAGCTAGCCTAGAGCATTAGCAGAAGCTAGGGATGTGACAACCTTCTAATGAGAGTAACTCTTCAACTCATACATTGTTTAATTTCCCTTCATGCTTACCGAAGGATGAATGCTATGATAATTGCTATGATCCCATTGATTCTTTTGAAATATCCCTTTTTGATGATGCTTGCTATGCTTCTGGCCAAGATGCCAATATGACTTATGCTTATGGAGATGAACTTGCTATAGTTCCTTATGTTAAACATGAAACTGTTGCTATTGCACCCACACATGATAGTCCTATTATCTTTTTGAATTCTCCCGACTACACTATATCAGAGAAGTTTGCCCTTATTAAGGATTACATTGATGGGTTGCGTTTTACTACTAAACATGATGATTTTTATAGATATAATATGCATGTGCTTGCTGCTCCTACTTGCAATTATTATGAGAGAGGAACTATATCTCCACCTCTCTATGTTTCCAATACGATAAAATTGCAAGAAACTGTTTATACTATGCATTGGCCTTTACTATGTGTGCATGAATTGTTCTTTTATGACATGCCGATGCATAGGAAGAGAGTTAGACTTTGTTGTTGCATGATATATGTTACTTTGTTCTCACTACTAAATTATAAATCATTGTTAATTAAAATTGGCTTTGATATACCTTGGGATCCGGGTGGATCCATTACTTGAGCACTATATGCCTAGCTTAATGGCTTTAAAGAAAGTGCTGCCAGGGAGACAACCCGTAAGTTTTAGAGAGTCATTTATTTCTATTGAGTGCTTTAATATAGTTTAAAAACAACAAAAATAAAGAGGGGAACCCAAAACTTTTTCAAAAAGGAAAGTGAAAGTGAGAAAGACAAGCATTGTTGAAGTGGGAGAGCTCCTTGAACTTTGTTCATGCTCATGGCAACTTTGTGAATCTTGATTACAGAAACTTTTCAACAAAAATAATTATCCCCTTGTACAATTCCATTGTATTATAAAAATAATGTGCCAAGGTTTGCCTTTAGGATGTTTACATTTGCTTGATGGTTTATACGGTGCAGGACAGAAACTTTGGCTGTAGTGCGCGATTTTACATTTTTAGCTGGAACGTCAACTGGTTCTGATTCTTTTTGCACTGTCTTTCTATACAAATGTTTTATTGTTCCTAATTTTTGCAGGATTTTTCAAGTATCATAAGTATGGTGAATGTTCAGATTATTACATACTGATCTGTTTTAGACAGATTCTGTTTTTGATGCATAGTTTGCTTGTTTTGATGAAACTATCAATTCATATCAGTGGATTAAGCCATGAAAAAGTAATACTACAGTAGACACAATGCAAAAACAAAACATGAATTGGTTTGCAACAGTACTTAGAGTAGTGATTTGCTTTATTATACTAACGGATCTTACCGAGTTTCTGTTGAAGTTTTGTGTGGATGAAGTGTTCGATGATCGAGAAGGTCTCGATGTGAGAAGAAGGAAGAGAGGCAAGAGCTCAAGCTTGGGGATTCCCAAGGAACCCCAAGTAAATATTCAAGGAGACTCAAGCGTCTAAGCTTGGGGATGCCCTGGAAGGCATCCCCTCTTTCTTCAACAAGTATCGGTATGTTTTCGGATTCGTTTCGTTCATGTGATATGCGCAATCTTGGAGCGTCTTTTGCATTTAGTTTTCATTTTTATTTTATGCACCATGCTGGTATGAGATAGTCCTGGGTTGATTTATAGAATTCTCTATGTACTTCACTTATATCTTTTGAGTACGGCTTTATACAATGCTTCATGTGCTTCACTTATATCATTTGAAGTTTGGATTGCATGTTTCTCTTCACTTAGACAACCGCCATTTGTAGAATGCTCTTTTGCTTCACTTATATTTGTTAGAGTATGGGCATATCTTTTGTAGAAAGAATTAAACTCTCTTGCTTCACTTATATCTATTTAGAGAGATGACAGGAACTGGTCATTCACATGGTTAGTCATAAAATCCTACATAAAACTTGTAGATCACTGAATATGATATGTTTGATTCCTTGCAATAGTTTTGCGATATAAA
Source organism: Triticum aestivum (assembly GCF_018294505.1). Taxonomy (NCBI): domain Eukaryota; kingdom Viridiplantae; phylum Streptophyta; class Magnoliopsida; order Poales; family Poaceae; genus Triticum; species Triticum aestivum. The sequence goes on from NC_057812.1 coordinate 147,070,339, forward strand.
GATGGTGATATTAGAGTCATGCTAGTGGGTAGTTGTGGATTGTATAAATACTTGTGTTGAGGTTTGTGATTCCCATAGCATGCACGTATGGTGAACCGTTATGTAACGAAGTTGGAGCATGAGGTATTTATTGATTGTCTTCCTTATGAGTGGCGGTCGGGGACGAGCGATGGTCTTTTCCTACCAATCTATCCCCCTAGGAGCATGCACGTAGTACTTTGTTTCGATGACTAATAGATTTTTGCAATAAGTATGTGAGTTCTTTATGACTAATGTTGAGTCGATGGATTATACGCACTCTCACCCTTCCATCATTGCTAGCCTCTTCGGTACCGTGCATTGCCCTTTCTCACCTCGAGAGTTGGTGCAAACTACGCCGGTGCATCCAAACCCTGTGATATGATATGCTCTGTCACACATAAATCTCATTGTATCTTCCTCAAAACAGCCACCATACCTACCTATTATGGCATTTCCATAGCCATTCCGAGTATATTGCCATGCAACTTCGGTCATCATCATATACATGACTTGAGGATTTATCGTCATATTGGTTTGCATGATCGTTAGATAGCTAGCATGGTGTTTTCATGGCTTGTCCGTTTTTTGATGTCATTGCTACGCTAGATCGTTGCACATCCCGGTACACCGCATGAGGCATTCATATAGAGTCATATCTTTGTTCTAATATCGAGTTGTAATATTGAGTTGTAATATTGAGTTGTAAGTAAATAAAAGTGTGATGATCATCATTATTAGAGCATTGCCCCAGTGAGGAAAGGATGATGGAGACTATGATTCCCCCACAAGTCAGGATGAGACTCCGGACGAAAAAAATAAAAAAAAAATAAAAAAAGAGAAAGTCCAAAAAAAGAGAAGGCCCAAAAAAGAGAAAAGAAAAAGGAAATAAAAAATGAGAGAAAAAGAGAGAAGGGGCAATGCTACTATCCTTTTTCCACACTTTTGCTTCAAAATAGCACCTTGTTCTTCATATAGAGAGACTCTTGAGTTATCACTTTCATATACTAGTGGGAATTTTCATTATAGAACTTGGCTTGTATATTCTGATGATGGGCTTCCTCAAACGCCCGAGGTCTTCATGAGCAAGCAAGTTGGATGCACACCCACTTAGTTTTCAGTCTGAGCTTTCATACACTTATAGCTCTTAGTGCATCCGTTGCATGGCAATCCCTACTCACTCACATTGATATCTATTGATGGGCATCTCCATAGCCCGTTGATACGCCTAGTTGATGTGAGACTATCTTCTCCTTTTCGTCTTCTCCACAACCCCCACCATCATATTCTATTCCACCTATAGTTCTATGTCCATGGCTCACGCTCATGTATTGCGTGAAAGTTGAAAAGGTTTGAGAACGTCAAAAGTATGAAACAATTGCTTGGCTTGTCATCGGGGTTTTGCATGATGTGAATATTTTGTGTGGTGAAGATGGAGCATAGCCAGACTATATGATTTTGTAGGGATAACTTTCTTTGGCCATGTTATTTTGAAAAGACATGATTTCTTTAATAGTGGGCTTGAAGTATTATTGTTTTTATGTCAAATGATAGACTATTGCTTTGAATCACTCGTGTCTTAATATTCATGCCATGATTAGATATGTGATCAAGATTATGCTAGGTAGCATTCCACATCAAAAATTATCTTTTTATCATTTACCTACTCGAGGACGAGCAGGAATTAAGCTTGGGGATGCTGATACGTCTCCGTCGTATCTATAGGTTTTTATTGTTCCATGCCAATATTCTACAACTTTCATATACTTTTGGCAAGTTTTTATACTATTTTTGGGACTAACATATTGATCCAGTGCCCAGTGCTAGTTCGTGTTTGTTGCATGTTTTTGTTTCAAAGAATATCCATATCAAACGGAGTCCAAACGGGATAAAAACTGACGAAGATTTTTTTTGGAATATATATGATTTTTGGGAAGAAAAATCCACGCGAGACGATGCCCGAGGGGGCCACGAGGCAGGGGGCGCGCCCCTGACCCTCGTGGCCACCCCATAAGGCGGTTGATGCCCTTCTTTCGCCGCAAGAAAGCTAATATCCGGATAGAGATCGTGTTAAAATTTCAGCCCAATCGGAGTTATGGATCTCCGGGAATATAAGAAATGGTGAAAGGGCAGAATCTGAGAACGCAGAAACAGAGGGAGACAGAGAGACAGATCCAATCTCGGAGGGGCTCTCGCCCCTCCCACGCCATGAAGGCCATGGACCAGAGGGGAAACCCTTCTCCCACCTAGGGAGGAGGTCAAGGAATAATAATAAGAAGAAGGGGGCTCTCTTTCCCTCGCTTTCGGTGGCACCAGAGTGCCACCGGGGGCCATCATCATCACCGCAATCTTCACCAACAACTTCACCGCCATCATCACCAAATCTTCCCCCTCTATGCAGCGGGGTAACCTCTCTCTTACCCGCTGTAATCTCTACTTAAAAATGGTTCTCAACGCTATATATTATTTCCCAATGATGTATGGCTATCCTATGATGTTTGAGTAGACCCGTTTTGTCCTATGGGCTATTTGATGATCAAGATTGGTTTGAGTTGCATGTTTTATTATTGGTGCTGTCCTATGGTGCTCTCCGTGTCACGCAAGCGTGAGGAATCCCCGCTGTAGGGTGTTGCAATACGTTCATGATTCGCTTATAGTGGGTTGCGTGAGTGACTGAAACACAAGCCCGAGTAAGGGGGTTGTTGCGTATGGGATAAAGAGGACTTGATGCTTTAATGCTATGGTTGGGTTTTACCTTAATGATCTTTAGTAGTTGCGGATGCTTGCTAGAGTTCCAATCTAATGTGCATATGATCCAAGTAGAGAAAGTATGTTAGCTTATGCCTCTCCCTCATATAAAATTGCAATAATGATTACCGATCTAGTTATCAATTGCCTAGGGACAAATAACTTTCTCGTAACAACAAGCTCTCTACTAAAACTAACTTAGTTGTGTCTTTATCTAAACAGCCCCTACTTTTTATTTACGCTCTCTTTATATTCTTGCAAACCTATCCAAAAACACCTACAAAGTACTTCTAGTTTCATACTTGTTCTAGGTAAAGCGAACGTCAAGCGTGCGCAAAGTTGTATCAGTGGTTGATAGAACTTGATGGAATATTTGTTCTGCCTTTAGCTCCTCGTTGGGTTCGACACTCTTACTTATCAAAAACTGTTGTGATCCCCTATACTTGTGGGTTATCACCCACCGTATGCTATTTTTCTCGAGAAAAAGCCACTAGTGAAATCTACGGCCCTCGGGTCTCTTCTTTATTATATTTGCCTTCACGGCCTATTTATATTTGCTTTTATTTTTAGATCTATTAATCCAAAAACCCAAAAATACCTTGCTGAAATTTTTATTTATTTCTTTTATGTCGCGTTCCCGTGAGATCTATTTATCCATTCTACTACAAATTTTACCTATCTTTTACCCAAGAGGGATTGATAACCCCTCTTTTACGTCGGGTTGCAAATATTTGTTCTTTGTGTGCAGGTGCCGTTCACATAGTGTTGTGTGGTTCTCCTACTAGTTCGATAACCTTGGTCTTATCACTGAGGGAAATACCTACCGTAATTGTGCTGCATCATCCCTTCCTCTTTGGGGAAATACCAGCGCAGTTCAATCCGCATCAAAAGGAATTCCTGGCGCCATTGCCGGGGAGACATCATCAACATCTACCAGGTTCCTAATCAGAAATCTCATCTCCTTCAAATTTACATTATTTGCCATTTGCCTCTTTTTTTCATCTCCCCCACTTCACAAAAATTTGTCATTTTATTTGTCCTCTTTTTCGTTCGCCGTTTTCTCGTCAGATCTATTTTGAGTGCAATCCTGTTGTGTAGTCACGATGGCTCAAGAGAACACCAAGTTGTGTGATTTCTCCACTACCAACAACAATGATTTTATTAGCACTCCGATTGCTCCTCCTGCCACTAGTGCAGACTCTTGTGATATTAATGCCGCTTTGTTGAATCTTGGCATGAAAGATCAATTTTCCAGTACTCCAAATGAGGATGACGCATCTCATCTTAACACATTCGTGGAATTATGCGATATGGAAAATAAAAAAGATGTGGACAATGATATTGTGAAGTTGAAATTATTCTCGTTTTCTTTGCGAGATCGTGCAAAATTTTGGTTTTCTTCTTTACCTCACAATATTATCGATTCTTGGGATAAGTATTTTCCGCCTGCGAAAATTATTTCCCTTAGAACACAAATCATGAATTTTAAGCAACCTGAGCATGAACATGTTGCGCAATCTTGGGAAAGAATGAAATTGATGCTAAGAAATTGTCCTACTCATGGTTTAACTCTTTGGATGATCATACAAAAAATTTAAGCGGGGTTGAAGTTTGTTTCTAGAAATCTTTTAGATTCCGCCGTGGGTGGTACTTTTATGGAAATTACTTTGGGTGAAGCTACTAAATTGCTTTATAATATTATGGAAAAAAATTCACAACGGCACACCAAAAGAGCTCCTACTAGTAAAAAAGTTAATTCGGTAGAAGAAATAAATTCTTTCAGTGAAAAAGTTGATGCTCTTATGAAGTTGGTTTCTAATAAAAAAATGCTCCTATTGATCTTAATTATGTGCCTTTGTCTACTTGGATTGAGCAAAATAGTTATGTTGTAGATGTGAATTTTGTTTCACGATTTTTTTAATAACAATGCTTATAGAGGTAATTTCAATCCTAGACCTTTTCCGAGAAATTCCTCTAATAATTATGGTAATTCCTATTATAATCCTTCTTATAATAATAATAATAATAATAATAATAATAGTAAAACCTCTGATCTTGAGAATAATATTAAAATATTTATCAATTCTCAAAAGAATTTTAATACTACGATAGAAGAAAATTTGAGTGAGATTGATGATATGTCTAGAAGCATTGATAGAATTTCTCATGATGTGGAAAATCTCAAGATGGAAATTTGTGTGCCTAAGGTTGAAGAATCAATTAAAACTTTACATGTTTCTATGAATGAAAGTAAGAAAAGAACCGCTATGCTTAGAGCTAAAAGAGAATTTTTAGAAAAGGCATTTTCTAGTGATTGCTTTCATAAAAATGATGAAGATCTTCAAATGATTGGTGTTTCTTCTATTGATTCATTGTTTAGTAAAATTAAAATTGAAGAAAAAGGGACTGAAGAAGAGTCAAGTTTAGCTAGAAGGCATCCCGATAATTCGGAGGGTGAAAATCTTGTTGAGAAAATTGATAAAAGTGGGTTTGGAGAGGTCAACACCTTAACTAGTGATGTGCCCACTCTTTTGGATTACAAAGACTTTAATTATGACAGTTGTTCTTTGATTGATTGTATTTCTTTGTTGCAATCCATAATTAATTTATCCCACGCTTATGAACAAAATAAAGCTTTTAATAAACATATCATTAATGCTATGATGAAAGCTTTGGAAGAAAAGTTGGAATTAGATATTTCAATTCCTTGAAAATTACATGACAAATGGGAACCTACTATCAAGGTCAAGATTAAAAATTATGAGTGTTTTTCTTTATGTGACTTGGGTTCTAGTGTTTCCACAATTCCGAAATTTTTACGTGATGTGCTTGGTCTTACCGATATTGAAGAGTGTTCTTTTAAATTTGCACTTGGCGGATTCTACTATTAAAAAGCATTTGGGAAGAATTAATAATTTTATTATTCTTTAAAATAGGAATTATGTTCCCATAGATTTTATTGTTCTTGATATTGATTGTAATCCGTCTTGCCCAATTATTCTTGGTAGACCATTTTTACGTACTATTGGTGTCGTGATTGATATGAAAGAAGGCAATATTAAATTTCAATTTCCACTAAGGAAGGGTATGGAACACTTCCCTAGAACAAGAATTAAGCCACCATATGAATCAATCATGAGGGCATCATATGGATCTCGAAACAAAGATGACAACACTTAGATCTGTTGCATTATGCCTAGCTAGGGGCATAAAACGATAGCACTTGTTGGGAGGCAACCCAATGAATAAAGTTTATTTTTGTATTTTTCTTTCTGTTCTTGAGTGTTTGCAAAATTATGCTACTGTTATGATTGTGTTTTTTATGTTTTAATTAGTGTTTGTGCCAAGCAAAGCCTATGGGATCAGGTTGGGTGATAGTTGATTTGATCTTGCTGAAAAACAGAAACTTTTGCGCCCAGAAAAATAATTCTCATTTTTAGAAGAAACGCGATAAACTACTGATTCTTTTTTCATAATATTAATATACAAATTGCCCACGTTTTCCTAATTTTTCAGAATTTTTGGAGTTACACAAGTATTCGAAGTTTTTAGATTTCTACATACTATTCTGTTGTTGACTGATTCTGTTTTCTTTGTGTTGTGTGCTTATTTTGATGAATCTATGGTTTTTATTGGAGGGTATAAGCTATAGCAAAGTTGGAATATAGTAGATATAATGCAATAATAAAATATGAATGGGTTTTTAACAGTACTTATAGTAGTGATTTGCTTTGTTATACTAACGGATCTCACGAAGGTTTTCTTGAGTTTTGTGTGATTGAAGTTTTCAAGTTTTGGGTGAGATCACGATGGATGAAGGAATAAGGAGTAAGAAGAGCCTAAGATTGGGGATTCCCATGGCATCCCAAGCTACTATCTAAAAGAGAAGCAAGCAACTAAGCTTGGGGATGCCCAAGTGGCATCCCGTCTTTCTTCTTACGACCATCGGTATTTTACTTGGAGCTATATTTTTATTCGTCACATATCATGAGTTTTACACTCAGCGTCTTGTATGATATGTTCTTTACTTGTTTTGCTTTTTATTTTTAGTCATCTATCCTTGCTGGACACACCTATTTGAGAGAGCCAAAATTATGCCATGGTTTGTTAGAATTGCTCTCTATGCTTCACTTAATTCTTTTTGAGCTATGGAATTGCTCTAGTGCTTCACTTATATCTTTTTGAGCATTGTGTGCTTTAGTATTTTTGGAGAAATGCTCCCATGCTTCACTTATATTTATTTGAGATTTAGTAAAAAATTAAGAAATTCTCTCATGCTTAACTTAAATTATTTTGAGAGAAGAAATTTTTTATGCTCATGTTCTTCACTTAGATTTGTTTGAGCTATCAAAAGCAACATATGGAACTAGTGCCAAACTGATAGATATTCAAGAGGGATATAATAAAAACTTTCATGAAGATCACTGGACAAAATAAACTTGATTCCTTGTAATAGTTTTGTGATATGATGATATAATATGTGAGTCATGTTGATGAGTAATTATGCTTTAGTAAGAATATTGATGTTAAGGTTCGTGATTCCCTATGGAAGCACGAAAGTCAATAGTTATGCAATGAAATTATATCCTACTTGTGGTGCATTATTTGGTGTTAGTTATGCTTAATGCTCGCTTATGAGATTTTTCATTTCTTGGTTGGATGCTTCTCAATCTTTTGCTAGCCTTCACTTGCACTAAGTACGATCACTACTTGTGCATCCAAAATCCTTAAACCCAGTTTTGCCACATGAGTCCATTATACCTACCTATATGCAGTATTCTTTTGCCGTTCTAAGCAAATTTGTATGTGCCATCTCTAATTTTCAAAATAATTTTCTATTTTGTGTGCTCGTACCGCTCATGAAATGGTAGGGGGTGGCTGATATGTTTCCATGCTAGATGTGTTATTCTCAAGATGAGTGTTTATTCACTTGTAATTGCATGAGAGTACGGCAAAGGTATTAGGGATGCCCAGTCCTGAAATGAAAAATGAATTTACTTTATGTTGTTAAATAATAAATTCCTTGGAAAGTGTTGGTATGGAGGGCACCCATGGATTCGGTTAGCTGTGGAATGTGAAAGTATGGTGGAAAAAGGAACAAACTTTATTTTCTATTTGGGAACCGCCTATGATATATCTAGCATGGAAAGTATTGGGAACTACTCGATCGTTTTCGTTGACAGGAAAAGCATGCCACCCAAAATGTTTTTATCTCTATCTTTTTTGCTTTGAGCTCTGGCACCTCTACAAATCCCTACTTCCCTCTGCGAAGGGCCTTTCTTTTACTTTATCCAATTTTTATTTTTATTTGAGTCTCCATCATCTCTTATAAAGCACCAACTAAGGGGCACTATGATCGTACTTGAGCATTGGGTGTAGCTAATATGCGAGGGTGTTTCATGAATGGATCAATGATTGAGCATAATAGGCTAGGGATAACTTGTTTTAGTGCTGATATTTTCAAAGACATGGTTGCTTGTTGATATGCTTGAGTATTGAAATCTTCATGTCAAAACTAGACTATTGCTTTGATTCATATAAAAGTCCAAATGTCCATGCCACAAATAAAAGAATACGTGATGAACATGTTAGGCAGCATTCCACATCAAAAATTCTGTTTTTGTCATTTATCTACTCGAGGACGAGAAGGAATTAAGCTTGGGGATGTTGATACGTCTCCAATGTATCTATAATTTTTGATTGTTCCATGTTATTATATTATCATTCTTGGATGTTTTACAATCAATTCATAGAAACTTTATATCATTTTTGGGACTAACCTACGGACATAATGCCCAGTGCCAGTTGTTGTTATTTTGCTTCTTTTTTACTTCGCGGAAAATCAATACCAAACGGAGTCCAAACATAGTGAAACTTTTTGGAGAATTTTTCTGGGCCAGAAGACACACGCATCATCGGTGCGCCCTGGTGGGTTGTGCCCACCTCGGTGGCCTCCCGCACTGCCTATTTGCTCTATAAATACCCCAATATTCCAGAACCCTACAGGAGTCGATGAAAAACAATTCCAGCCGCCGCAAGTTCCAGAAACCACATATCCAATCTAGACACCATCACGGAGGGCTTCATCATCCTCATTGGTGCCTCTCTGATGATGCGTGAGTAGTTCATTGTAGACCTACTGGTCCGTAGTTAGTAGCTATATGGCTTCCTCTCTCTTTTTTGATTCTCAATACAACGGTCTCTTGGAGATCTATTTGATGTAACTATAGCGACCAGACCTCAAACGGTCTGATCTCTGTGCTCCGGTGTCATCCCTGGATCAGTAATGCTGACACCACACAGTACTGGGAGGATTTATAACAGAGTAGAAATCACACACTTATTACATCGAGTGTCTCAATAGAGAACTTATTACAATAAATATGGCTTAAGGCCATCTAATAACGATAACAGTGGAAGGCTTGGAAGATAAGTGAGTCCATCAACTCCAACGGCATCACTGAGTATAGAACCACGACCTAAAAACTCCTTAATTGTCGTCTGAAAAGTCTGCAACATTAACGTTGCAGCCCGAAACGGGTCAACACATGGAATATGCTGGCAATGTAACACATAGAGAGTAATGGAATGAAACAGCTATACTATATGCATATTTGGCTGGTGGGAAGCTCTATGGTTACAGTTTTGCGTAAAGCCAATTTTTCCCTACTGCAAAGGAATAAATTTATTTAACTATCATGGTAGTTGTTAAACATTGAAAATGGTTGACAGCATCCTCAATCCCAATTAAACATCATCATTACAAAACCCAACAAAATTAATTTAGAGTAACATGTTGAGATTCACATGATAATCCAAGTACTAGATACTCAAGATGTCCATAACCGGGGACACGGCTAATCATATTAGTTTAATACACTCTGCAGAGGTTTGCGCACTTTTCCCAACAAGACTCGATCACCTCCGTTTGGTTTCTTGCACTACATGGTGTTTGAGAAGACGGATGACCGAAACATAGTCTTTCAGAAGCGCTAGCACCTTACGATGGATAGACCATTACACCTACTTTCCCCTACGTCTTCTAGTCTACCCTGTAAGAGTTCGCATGACATAATCAACTATGCCAGAGCCCATAATGGCTTGTGGCTGCACATGGAAGTTTCTAGTATGAAATAATCTCATGATCCCTTTGAGCCTGGGTGGTGGTCCATAAAGAAAAACAGGCAATCTTGGAATACCCAGGTACCTCAATCCACCCAGATGTGTGTTTAAGTTACCACCTTAGATAAACCATTAATTAACAAACTCACATCTGTCATGGATATCACTCACCCAATCCACGTCCACTAGTAGAAAAAGGGTCAAACGTGAAGCACATTAGTGTCGGTTTGTATTTGAGCCGGCACTAATGTATACATTAGTGTCGGTTCCAACGGCTAGCCGGGCCGCTTTCATTAGTACCGGTTCGTGGCGAACCTTTAGCACCGGTTCGTGCCACGAACCGGTACTAATGAGAGTGGTGGCAGGATGTTGTCAGACTGGGGCCCCTCCAGCCCCTTTAGTACCGGTTCTTGGCACGAACCGGTACTAAAGGTCGTCCTACATAAACCCTTCGTCCACCCGAGCTCGCTCTGTTCTTCCCCTTTCCCCTCTCCTCTCTGTTCTTCCCCTCTTCCTCTCGAGCTCATCACACATTTTGCCCAAAATTTGTCAATATTTGAAGGCTCCCATCCATTCAAATGATCACAAAGGTTAGCAACTTTGTCCTTTCATCTCTCATTGCTAGATTAGCTCTTGCAATGCTTTATATAGTGATTAATTTGTGAGTTTAGTAATTTGGGAGGATATATATATATATGTGCTAGTATTTGATTTATATGCAATTTGAGGTCAAAAATAACACTTAGTTTGCATATGTAGGTGTGGTTTACTTAGTGCCTTCTAAATCTCCGTCGTAACCACCGTCGATCGCCCACGCCGTCCCGTTGCGGCACCAACTTGTGGTGAGCCTCTTGTTCATGAAATTTTATATAAAAATTTATGTTTGTGTGATTTCGATATATAGTTACTTGTATAATTATCTTACCCGTACATTGTTTGTTATACATATAGTGCCATGGTTTTGATATCCGTCCCCGTCGGCCCTCGTCCTTGTTATGATTCAGATGTGGTATATATATTCTCTTTTAAAACTAGTTGCATTTCGTGTTTATGACAAATTATGCCCATCAAGTTGACATAGAAATTTTTTCTAGGAGGTATGTGAACCGGAAATTCCAACCAACCCTATTGTCGAGAGGTTAAATTTAGTTGAAAGAGAAAACGAGTACTTGAAAGAAAAATTGAAAAGAATTGAGGGGGAGAAGATGGAATTGGAGTTGCATGTTGCCGATGTCGTCGATGATCACAAGATCAAGATGGAGAAAATGCGCTTGAAGATTAGAAAGATTAGAAAATATGCCATCGATAGTGAGGCTTGGTATCATTATGCTGTTGGATCCATTGTTACCTTAGTTGCGATCTTGATCGTATTTGTTGTTGCATTTAAATGCTTTAGCTAGAGAGTTATTTGTTTGTTGCATTTAAGTGTTGTATGAACTTTATGTATGAACTTGTATTAATTTGGTCTATTCGGTGTTGTGTAATGAAGATGAGCCGGCAATGGATGTACGATGACCGATGCTCTCCCCAGTTCATTGAGGGCGTGCATACTTTTCTGCTTGCGGCTGAGGCAAACAAGCAGGCGGATGGTTTTATGCCTTGTCCATGTGCTCGCTTTAAGAATGGTCACAATTACTCTACGTCAAGAACCATTCACGTCCACCTGTTTAAGTCCGGTTTCATGCCCCAGTATAATGTTTGGACCAAGCACGGAGAAAGAGGGGTTATGATGGAAGACAATGAAGAAGAAGAGGACGACGACAGCTATCCTGGCCATGGGTTCCCTGAATACGATGATACAACAATGGGGGAAGAAGCTGAGCCGGTAATGCGGGAAGAAGCTGAGCCGGCAATGCGGGAAGAAGCTGAAGAAGAGGCATCAGATGAGCCCGTTGATGATCTAGGTCGGGCCATTGCCGATGCAAAGAGAAACTACGCAAGTGATTTGGAGAAGAAGAAGTTGCAGCGCATGTTAGAGGATCACAAAAAATTGTTGTACCCGAATTGCGTAGATGACAAGAAAAAGCTGGGCACCACACTGGAATTGCTGCAATGGAAGGCAGAGAATGGTGTATCTGACAAGGGATTTGGAAAGTTGCTGGTAATGATAAAGGATATGCTTCCAAAGGACAACGAATTGCCCGAGAGTATGTACGAAGCAAAGAAGGTTGTCTGCCCTCTAGGGTTAGAGGTGCAGAAGATACATGCATGCCCTAATGATTGCATCCTCTACCGCGGTGAGTACAAGGATTTGAACGCTTGACCAGTATGTGGTGCATTGCGCTATAAGATCAGCCGCGATGACCCTGGTGATGTCGAGGGCGAGTGCCCCAGGAAGAAGATTCCTGCCAAGGTGATGTGGTATGCTCCTATAATACCACGGTTGAAACGTTTGTTCCAAAACAAAGAGCATGCCAAGGCGATGCGATGACACAGAGAAGACCGTAAGAAAGACGGAAAGTTGAGAGTACCCACTGACGGGTCGCAATGGAGAAAAATCAAAAGAAAGTATGGGAAGGAGTTTGCAGATGACGCAAGGAGCGTATGGTTTGGTCTAAGCGCAGATGGCATTAATCCTTTTCGGGAGCAGAGCAGCAACCATAGCACCTGGCCTGTGACTCTATGTTTGTATAACCTTCCTCCTTGGTTGTGCATGAAGCGGAAGTTCATTATGATGCCAGTGCTCATCCAAGGCCCTAAGCAACCCGGCAACGACATTGATGTGTACCTAAGGCCATTAGTTGAGGAACTCTTACAACTGTGGAATGGAACAGGTGTACGTGTGTGGGATGAGCACATGGAGGAAGAATTTGACCTAAAGGCGTTGCTGTTCGTGACCATCAATGATTGGCCTGCTCTCAGTAACCTTTCAGGACAGACAAACAAGGGATGCCGCGCATGCACGCACTGTTTGGACGATACCGACAGTATATATTTGGCTAATTGTAAGAAGAATGTGTACCTGGGACATCATCGATTTTTTCCGAGCAGGCATCCCGTAAGAAAGAAAGGCAAGCATTTCAAAGGTGAGGCGGATCACCAGACGAAGCCTCGCCATCGTACTAGTGTTGATGTACATGATATGGTCAAGGATTTGAAGGTGGTCTTTGGAAAGGGTCCTGGTGGACAACCTGTTCCGAATGACGCTGACGGACGCGCGTCCATGTGGAAGAAGAAATCTATATTTTGGGACCTGCCCTATTGGAAAGACCTAGAGGTCCGCTCCGCAATCGACGTGATGCACGTGACGAAGAATCTTTGTGTGACCCTGCTTGGCTTCTTGGGCGTGTATGGGAAGACAAAAGATACACCTGAGGCACGAGAGGACCAGCAACGTATGCACGGAAAATACGGCATACATCAGGGTCATGCAAGCTACGCTCTTACCAAAAAAGAGAAGGAAATCTTCTTTGAATGCCTGCTCAGTATTAAGGTACCGTCTGGCTTCTCGTCGAATATAAAGGGAATAATAAACATGGTAGAGAAAAAATTCCAGAACCTAAAGTCTCATGACTGCCACGTGATTATGACGCAACTGCTTCCGGTTGCATTGAGGGGGCTTCTACAGGAAAACGTTCGATTAGCCATTGTGAAGCTATGTGCATTTCTCAATGCAATCTCTCAGAAGGTAATCGATCTAGAAATCATACCAAGGTTAGAGAATGATTTGGTGCAATGTCTTGTCAGTTTCGAGTTGGTGTTCCCACCATCCTTCTTCAACATCATGACGCACGTCCTAGTTCACCTATGCGAAGAGATTAACATTTTGGGTCCTGTATTTCTACACAATATGTTCCCCTTTGAGAGGTTCATGGGAGTCTTAAAGAAATATGTTCATAACCGTGCTAGGCCAGAAGGAAGCATCTCCAAGGATCGTCAAAATGAGGAGGTCATTGAGTTTTGTATTGACTTTATTCCTGACCTTAAGCCGATTGGTGTTCCTGAATCACGGCATAAGGGCAGACTGGATGGAAAAGGCACGCTAGGAGGGGAACAAATAATATGTATGGACGGACATTCTCTCACTGAAGCACACTACACAGTTCTACAGAATTCCGCCTTGGTGGCTCCGTATATGGAGGAACACAAGAATTTGCTACGCTCCAAACACCCAGAGCGGTCTGATGACTGGATTACTGTGACGCCCGGATAATCTTGCTAAAATAATCCCACGCTAATCAAGCCATGTCATCCCGATTACCGATGCTAAACGTCCGTTAGTTCAAACCGCGTCAAATTAAAATTTAAAATAAAGGCAAACGACAAAAGTTTTGAAATATTAAAACTAAATTGTTTGGGTTGTGTCAAATAATGCATAGGTAATTATGGTGGAGAAACCACATTTTTATAAAAGGTTTAAATGCACTTAAGTAATTAAAGTGGTAGGTAAAACAATTAAATATATGTATTTTGGATTTTATAAAATACTGTACTATTTTGTTTAGGGTTAAAACCTTTTGTGGCAGTAGTTATAATTGTAACTCTATTTTAGGTGTGGGTTTCACTTTTTGTAAAACTATAAAATATTACATAAGTAAAAGAAAACAGAAACAAGAGAATAAATAAATAAAAGAAAATACGAAAATAGAAAACTGTAACTAAACTAAAACAAAGGAGAAGCCCCCCCTCTGGGCCGTGGCCCAACTGGGCCAACCCCCAGGCCCAGCCGGCCCACCCCCTCCCCTCCATAGCCCCCCACCAGGGGAGAAACCCTAGCCGGTCCACCCATTCGCCCCACTCCCCCATACCCCCCTGGACGACCAAACCCTAACCCCCCCAACGCACCCACTCCCCCCCCCACGACGCCACTCCCTCTCCCCCCTCCCGATCCAATCTGGATCGAGGCGATCCCCCCCCCCCACTCCACCTCGCTCTCTTCTCCATCCCGATCCCCTCGCCCCCCACTGCTCGTCGCCGCCGAACGCCAGCGCCCCCGCGCCACCCCGGCGCCTCACCGGCGCCGCACTTCCCGGCCTCCTCCCTCTCCTTCATGCACTGGGTCGTCTCCCCCGAGCTCCGCGTGCGCCCCATCCGTGGCCGCCCCGACCCTGTCACCGGAGGCCACCTCGCTGGTCCGCCAGCGCCGTCATCCTCCCCTGCGTCGTCGTCGTCGCCACGTCGCCCATGCCGCCGCCCGACGCCGCAAGACACCGCCGCCACCCAAGGACTGCTCCGCCACCTTGACAACGCCGCCTCGCCGAACCGCCTCCCTAACGTCGCCGCCGACCCCGATCTTCATTGAGCCCATGGCCCCGTCCCCTACACTCCCTCGGTGAGGCCCCGGCCTCCTCTTCTCCCTCCCGGCACCGTCCCGTCGCGCCGTTTGGATCGCCGAACGGCACCACGGCCACCGCACCGCCTCCCCCCCTCCTCCCGCTCGCTCGCGCCGACCGCAGCTGCGGCTGCCCTTCCCCGTGCCCTGGTGTGCCGTGCCCCCCTCGCTGTGGCTCCCCTCACTGCCGACCCGCGCACACCCAGGTCGTCCCAGGCCACCGCCCCCCCCCCCTCTTCTCCGGCACTCTGCCAAGGTCGCCGGCGCCCCAGTTGGGTTGCCCTTGCCGGTCGCGCCCGCAGCGCCCATACGGGCTGCGCCTGTGCCCGACGCCCGCTCGCCCGCCTGCCCGCTATGGCCCCTGTGCCTATGGCACGTGGGGCCCGACCCAGAACGCTTAAAAAAAGAGAAAAGAGAATTAAAAAAAATATTATTATAATAAAAATAAATATATAAATAAGAAATTAATTAATAATTAATTAATTAATGATTAAAATAATTAATGGATTAATTAAGTTAATTAATCATGTTTAATTAATCTAATAAAGTTGTTAGTTTTATTAAACCCTAATTAGACTAATCAGTCAATGACATGCGGGACCCACACGTCAGATTGACCCAGTCAACTCCCTGTTGACTGCTGACGTCATGCTGACGTCATGATGACGTCAGCATGCACTATTCTGGATAATGTTGCATTAAAATAATTAAATAAATCCTGAAAATGATTTAAATCTTTTAAAATTAATAGAAAATAAACTGTAGCTCTGATGAAAATACTTTCTACATGAAAGTTGCTCAGAACGACGAGACGAATCCGGATACGCAGTCCGTTCGTCCACCACACCTCCCTAACCTATCGAACTCACAACTTTCCCCCTCCGGTCCATCTGTCCGAAAACGCAAAACATCGGGAATACTTTCCCGGATGTTCCCCCCCTTCGCCGGTACCACCTGCTGTCACGTTAGGACACACCTCGCACTGCTCATTGTCATGTCACGCATCGTCATGTTTATGTTTGCATTGTATTTACTGTTTCTTCCCCCTCTTCTCTCCGGTAGACTACGAGACCAACACTGCTGCGGCCCAGTTCGACTACGGAGTTGATGACCCCTCTCTCTTGCCAGAGCAACCAGGCAAGCCCCCCCCCCCTTGATCACCAAATATCGCCCATTCTACTCTATACTGCTTGCATTAGAGTAGTGTATCATGTTACTGCTTTCCGTTATACCTATCCTGATGCATAGCCTGTCCTTGTTAATACTGTTGATACCTTTATCTTCAATCCTATATGCTTAGTATACGATGCTAGTATATTCACCTGTGGCCCTGCATTCTTGTCCGTCTGCTGTGCTATACTATCGGGCCGTGATCACTCGGGAGGTGATCACGGGTATATACTATATACGTTATACATGATACATGTGGTGACCAAAGACGGGTCGGCTGGTGGAGCACCCGCGAGTGGATCTTTGTGGCGGAGCGACAGGGCAGGTTGAGACCGCCTAGGAGAGAGGTGGGCCTGGCCCTATTCGGCGTTCGTGGATATTTAACACACTTAACGAGATCTTGGTATTTGATCTGAGTTGGCTACGAGCCTATACGCACTAACCATCTACGTGGGTGTAGTTATGGGTATCCCGGCGTCGTGGTATCAGCCGAAGCACTTCAGACGTCAGCGACGGAGCGACGCGCGCCGAATTGGACTGGAACGCCACTAGGCTAGGTCTGCTTTCGGCCGCCCACGCAACGTGCAGGTGTGCTCAGGGCGATGGGCCCAGACCCCTGCGCGCTTAGGTTTAGACCGGCGTGCTGGCCTCTCTGTTGTGCCTAGGTGGGGCTGCGACGCGTTGATCTTCCGCGGCCGGGCATGACCCAGGAAAGTGTGTCCGGCCAAATGGGATCAAGCGTGCTGGGTAAGTTGGTGCACCCCTGCAGGGAAGTTAATCTATTCGAATAGCCGTGATCTTCGGTAACAGGACGACTTGGAGTTGTACCTTGACCTTATGACAACTAGAACCGGATACTTAATAAAACACACCCTTCCAAGTTCCACAGACAACCCGGTGATCGCTTTTCCACAGGGCGATGAGAGGAGGATCACCGGGTAGGATTATGCTACTGCGATGCTACTGGAGATGCTACTTGGAGATGCTACTTGGAGATGCTACCTGGAGATGCTACTTGGAGATGCTACTTGGAGGACTTCAATCTACTCTCTTCTACATGCTGCAAGACGGAGGCTGCCAGAAGCGTAGTCTCCGACAGGATTAGCTATCCCCCTCTTATTCTGGCATTCTGCAGTTCAGTCCACCGATATGGCCCTTTACACATATACCCATGCATATGTAGTGTAGCTCCTTGCTTGCGAGTACTTTGGATGAGTACTCACGGTTGCTTTTCTCCCTCTTTTCCCCTTTCCCTTCTACCTGGTTGTCGCAACCAGATGCTGGAGCCCTGGAGCCAGACGCCACTGTCGACGACGACTCCTACTACCACGGAGGTGCCTACTACTACTTGCAGGCCGCTGACGACGACCAAGTGTAGTTAGGAGGATCCCAGGCAGGAGGCCTGCGCCTCTTTCGATCTGTATCCCAGTTTGTGCTAGCCATCTTATGGCAACTTGTTTAACTTATGTCTATACTCAGATATTGTTGCTTCCGCTGACTCGTCTATGATCGAGCACTTGTATTCAAGCCCTCGAGGCCCCTGGCTTGTATTATGATGCTTGTATGACTTTTTTTTATTTGTAGAGTTGTGTTGTGATATCTTCCCGTGAGTCCCTGATCTTGATCGTACACATTTGTGTGCATGATTAGTGTATGATTGAATCGGGGGCGTCACAATTACACATGAACAAACCAGGAGTTTCGCCAGCTGGTTGCAGACACGTAGCATGCATGACACCTCTATTGAAGATGACCTGTACTTGCTGTCCCAATTACCATCTTCGAATATAATGACTTTCAAAGGGTACGAGATAAATGGTAATATATTTTACACGATCGCCCAAGATAAGAAGAGCACCAACCAAAACAGTGGTGTCCGCTTTGATGCAGAAACCAAGATGGGAAAGGAAACATATTATGGTTATATACAGGACATATGGGAACTTGACTATCGACGTGGTTTGAAGGTCCCTTTGTTTCTGTGCAAATGGGTCAATATGACACGAGGAGGGGTAACGGAAGACCCGCAGTACGGAATGAAAATAGTGGATCTCAACAATCTTGCGTATGCAGACGAACCATACGTCCTAGCCAATGATGTGGCACAGGTTTTCTATGTGAAGGACATGTCTACCAAGCCAAGAAAAAGAAAAGATAAGGAAGCGAATGCATCGTACGATGAGCCAAAGCGGCACATAGTTCTTTCTGGGAAGAGAAACATCGTGGGAGTGGATGACAAGACAGACAAGTCAGAAGATTATGAAAAGTTTGATGAAATTGCTCCATTCACAGTGAATATTGACTCGGGCATCCCGTTAAATGATGAAGATTTTCCATGGTTACGGTGCAAAGGGACACACGCGAAGAAAAAGTTTCACACCCAAAGATCTGGGATGTGATCGGCTTCACTATCATCACTTTCTTCTGTGTTTCACACCTAGAAGGGAATCTCTGTAATAGTTAGGGTAGTTAATTATGTGTTTTGGCATTTGAAACGCGAAGAAATTTTATGTGCAAACAAATTCTTTCATGCTTTTACTGATTTTAAAGTTAAGTTATTCACAAATTAGTGATTCACACTAATTTCAAATAATTCAAAATTTAAACTATTCAAATTTGAAAACTACAGGCACTAACAGAAAGTTTGTAATTTTTTGTACCTAAAGCAAAAATATTCACAAAGAAACTCTAAATACACAAAAAAACTCAAAAATAAATAAAGCAAAAAAATAAAAAAAGCCTGCCTACTAGGCCAAAGCGGCCGGCATACGACTAGAAACCCAACCTGTTGTTGGGCCAGGATGCAGGCCCGCAAAGGCCCAGTAGGCCAACAGGGCAGCACTGAACATGTAGGCCCAGTAGGCCTGCTTTGGAGAGGAGCTCGAGAGAGCTACCACACGGGGGTTTATAAACCAGTGCGGTCGCCCCTCGGCTAGGGAGGTGGGACTAAACTTGCCGCACCGCACTTGTGCCAGTGCACCCCCTTTAGTATCGGGTCGTGGCACCAACCGGTACTAAAGGGGGGGCCTTTAGTACCGGTTGGAGCCACCACCCGGTACTAAAGGGGGTCGCTTCCCGCCGCTTGGCCTGGCCAAAACAGGCCTTTAGTACCGGTTGGTGGCTCGAACCGGTACTAAAGGCCCCTCCTATATAAACAACACTTACGAAAATTTCAGTTTCTCATCTGCTTCTTCTCCTCTGCACCGTCGCCCGCCGCGCCCCCCGTACGTCTCCATCCCTCGTCACCGCTCCCGTCGCCGCCCCGTCACCGTCGTCGCTGCCCCGTCGTCACCGTCCCCGTCATCACCGTCATCACCGCCGCCCCGTCCCGGCCCGTCCCGCGTCGTCCCCGTCCCCATCGTCGCCGCCCCGTACGTCCCCGTCGTCGTCGCCGCCCCGGCCCGTACGTCCCCGTCCCCGTCATCGCCGCCCCGTCCCTGTCCCCGTCGTCGTCACCCCCGTCGTCACCGCGCCCGTCGCCGCCCCCCTGTCGCCTCTCGCCTCGCCGGTGAGCGCGCACACACACACACACATACATTTTTTGTTTTTTAGTTATACAAATAGTTAGAAATTTTTCTGTTTTTTAGAAATTGTTAGAAATTTTTCTGTTTTTTAGAAATAGTTAGAAATGTTAGAATTGTTAGAATAGTTAGAAATGTTAGAATTGTTAGAAATTTTTCTGTTTTTTAGTTATAGAAATAGTTATAAAAAAGTTAGAATTGTTAGAAATTTTTCTGTTTTTTAGAAATTGTTAGAAATTTTTCTATTTTTTAGAAATAGTTAGAAATGTTAGAATTGTTAGAATAGTTAGAAATGTTAGAATTGTTAGAAATTTTTCTGTTTTTAGTTATAGAAATAGTTATAAAAAAGTAAGAATTGTTAGAAAATTTTCTGTTTTTTAGTTATAGAAATAGTTATAAAAAAGTTAGAAATTTTTCTTTTTTTTAGTTCTAGAAATATTAGAAATGTTATAGAAATGTTAGTTATATAGAAATGTTAGAAATTTTAGTTATCAAAATCCAATCATTAAAAAAATATTACTTTTTGCGGGCATATAGCTAGTATTTGTTCTCGACGATGTCCGGCCCGCATCCTCGCCGTCGACCCGTCCGCGACGATGTCCGACTGACCCATGTCCAGGACTGGGCTCCGCCGGGCTGGCACTGGGAGGTGCTGCCTGGAGGGGCGTGCCGCTTGATGAGGAACCCGGCCCCAGGTCCCGTCGTCGACCCTGATCTCATTTGGTGGCGTTCGCGTGGGCCAGTTTCGGTGCGGAGGGAGCTGGCCCCGCTGGAGGTGGTACGTCGCCATGTCAGGGAGGAGGACGAGCACGTCCATCGCTACATGGTTGCGTTAGAGGGCGGCAGGTTCTCCAATACCTGGCAGTTTCTTCAGGGATCTCACTTCAGCTATGATCCTGTGAGGGTTCCTTCTCTTTGGGTGTCCACCGCCCGCGCCGCAGGAACCGCGAGTGTCCTAGATTCTTCTGTAGTGTTCGATCTTTATTAGCTACCTAGCCAGTGATGTACTCGATATATAATATTCAAGACGATGTATTCGAGATTATATATTATTTGAGACGATGTATTCGAGATTATATCTATTATTCGAGATGATGTATTCGAGATTATATCTATTATTCGAGACGATGTATTCGAGATTATATCTATTATTCGAGACGATGTATTCGAAATTATATCTATTATTCGAGACGATGTAATTTGAATACTAAATTGTTTTATATTTCTTTTGGCATAGTTAAATAAAAGCTATGGCGGACAATACCAACAGAGAGGGAGAACAGACCATGTTCGATATAATACGCGGGCCAGATGATGATCAGAATGAAGAAGATTATGACGGCTCCGAATTTCTAAACAACACCGGAGAGGGTGATATGATATTCGATCGCGACGACCGAATTGATGAAGTCATGAACTGTGATTATGACAACACCGGAGAGGTATATATATTTATATAAGCAGGCATCTGGTGATCATCACATGTTTTAAATGAGTTGAAGATATATTAACGAATCGATCTTTCTTCTTTCAGCCATCTGGATCGAGCAAATCTTTAGGCAACAGGACAAAATGAGGCCCGAACAAAAAGTTGAAGGAGGGCGTAAAGTATAATATCGAGGCAATCAAACCTAATGGCGAACCATTAGCGCCTAAGAAGATTGCGGACAAGTTCGTTCGTCAGTGCGCAGTTCTTGTGAAGGACCAACTCCCGATCTCCCTTCAACAATGGAGAGAGCCAGCAAAGCCACGTCCAGATCTTACTTTTGTCGACGACAGACAAAAAAGTCTGCTTTGGGATACTCTCATGGAACATTTCACCCTACCAGATCATTTCACAGAAGCAGATGTGCAGAAAGTCAAGGACGCTGCTCTTAGGAAGATGGTGGTTGCATTCAAGAACCACAAGAATCGTGAATGTGACAAGTATGTCAAGGGAGGAAGGAAGACTCCAGTATTCGAGGGAACACTAGAGAATCAAAGTGCTCATTGGGACGATTTCGTGAAATTCAAGGATTCAGAATTATCTAACGAACGGTCAAGAATAAACAAGGCCAATGCCGCAAAAAAGGATAAGTTCCATAAGCTGGGGCCAGGTGGCTATGCGGTGAGAATGCCTAAGTGGGATAAGTCTGGGAAAGAGATGTTGGATGCAAGTGTCACTCCAGAAACATTGAGCTGGCCCCCCAGGTGTAGGACTTGGTTCTATGCACATGGGGGGGAGTTGGACCCGAAGACAGGCAAAGTTTCCAAGAAGGCATGTCTGGACGGAGCCGAAGATAAGCTACTTGTTGCAATAGAAGAGGCTCGATCCGGGTTGTTCAAGCCCAATAGAGAGAATGACGAGCTTACGCGTGCCCTGGGAAATCCTGAACACCCGGGAAGAACACGAGGCATGGGCGCTATTCCGTGGTATGAGGGGCTTTCGGACTGGAACGCCGACTACAGAACCCGTGCGAGAAAGAAGATTGCGGAGGAGAAGAAGAGGAAGATGGAGGAGGAGCAGAGGAAGCTCGACTATGAACGCCTTCAAGGCCTAGAATCAGCGCACGCGGACTTGGCAATCAAATTCCAGTGGCAGCAGGAGCAGATCGACTCACTTAGCCAGCAAAAGGGGTCTCAGCAGCTGCAGCAACTAGCGGATGATCCAGCATTGGATACCACCGCCCCATCCATGCCGAGAAGCAGCGTGGGTTCCGCCCCGTTTGATGCAATGCTGGATAGATACCCTGTGGATGATATCGCGGAGAACACTAACTGCGAGCTACACTTCAAAATTAAGAACATATCCTTGAAGGTGGCGGACGGTGTTGCTTATACAAATTCCCCCGATGCAACCTTCCATTGCAACCCGATTCCAGCAGGCTATGCTCGTGTCGTGGTTGATGAGGTGGTGGACCAATATTCGGGGCTAGAGCTTGACATTCCTGGAGGTGACGAGGAGCACACACTCGGAGATGCCAAACATCATATCATCCTATGGAGAAAGGATTGCATCATCTTTCGAAGGCCACCGACACCGCGTCACCCGACTCCTCGTCGAAGTCCGCCACCGAGTCAGCAGACTCCCGCTCCTCCAAGTCCACCAATGCGTGAGGCCACTCCTCCTCCTCCAAGTCCGGCAAAGTGTCAGGCCACTCCTCCTCCAAGTCCGACACAGCATCAGACGTCCACTCCTCCTCCAAGTCCGGCACAACCTCAGGCCACTGCAAGTCCGGCACAGCTTCAGGTCACTCCTCCTCGTCCAACTCAGCCCCGTCAGCTGTCTCCGCCGCCTCAACAATCGCAGAAGAGACACCCCGCCGCTATGGTGCATAGCGGTACGAGTCGAGGTCATAGTACAGGAAGTACAGGCGGAGGCAAGCGATATAAATATGGTCCAAACCTCACTACTCCTCTTCCTGAGAGGGCTTACGACAGGACCGAGGAGCAAACCAATGCCATAGTACGAGCAGAAGTCGACGCCCATTTTGGACCGAAACCGCCACCGCCGCCAAGGGAGAAAGTGCCTGTGGAAGTAGTTGACCACTTCATTCGTATGGCTCAACCACTAGCTCCTAAGCCTGTTGACACAGACTATGAGCGCCACATCAGGAAGTTACATCGACAACGTCTATAGAAGAAGGCGAGCTCGAGCTCGAGGAAACAACAAGCAGCTGTCCAAAAATGCGGGAAAACCGTTGCCCAGCTGGGAGAACAGGCGGCGCAATCGATCCCCCCGCTTGTTGTGCCGCGAACAACACGTGACAGTACGCGCGCCCAATATTATTGTGAGCAAACAGTTTACGTTCCCGAGGTGGGCGATGTGGTAATAACCCAGGAGCATATAATGCAGGCTGAAACTCTCAACATCACTGTTGGACAACTCCTCGAGATCGAGGACATGCCTGTGCTTACAGAGGAGGAAATAAAACGGAAATATGCCCGGGGCCAACCTTTGGTCAAGCCAGAAGAGGTCAAGAAGCTCCCAACGAGAATGTATGAATTGCATCAATGGTACATGGACATTACCAAGAGATCCGATCGAGAGTCCCTGATGGTGCAAGTCAAGAAGGATCATTACTACCATGAGAATGATGTGACCGTTGAGTATTCTGAACTGTTTCAGTTATACAATCAAGACGCACTTGACAAATCTATCGTCAGTTGCTATTGTATGTAAGTGATTTCTTTCTGTAATTTAAGTCTCAAGCTAGCTGTAGTGATCCTTTTGATCAATCATTACCTGTAATTATCCTCACTATATTCTTTTCTGTGGTATTATGTAGGATGAAGATGTATGAAATGAGAAAAGGTGGACACTATGGCATTGGGTTCATTGACCCAAACACCGTTAATGAATACACATGGAAAATAAACAAGCATTATGAAAAGCAGGTAGAGGACAGCATGCTAGAGTTCTTGAAGCGCCTGAAATACAATGAAGATATACTACTTCCTTACAACTTCCAGTGAGTCAAACTTTCTTGTACTACAAATTCTCTGTTTTTGCCTACTAGCTAGCTACATGTTTTTGCTTACATATGCCCGCTTAATTAAGACATGCAAACGTGTGTGCATGCAGATTTCACTGGATCTTGTGTATCATTAAAGTTGACGCCGGAACAGTTCAAATACTGGACTCAGTACTCAAAGCAAATAGTGACTATAACATCTTGTTTGGGATAGTCAACAAGTAATTTCAATCATTATTAACTATATATCTCGGCCTATTTACTTCGTCATTTCATGATATGAACTATTTAATAACCCCTTTATTCATTTTCTTTGTCGGCGGGCAGGGCTTGGGCAAGGTTCATCAGCGTCACGGAAGGCGAATGGAAACGACAGCTGAAATGGTTTCGACCCAAGGTAAGTAATTAAGTAGTACTAGCTAGCTAGCTGCCATCTCTTTAATTATCATGCTTGATTAATTATTATCTGATCAAATTAAATTCCATTCTCGTAATAAAGGCCCTGAAGCAGGCGCAGGGGACTGATCTGTGTGCATTCTGCGTTTGCAAGAACATTCGCATGATGGCATCCGAAAGGAGCAGATCTCAAAGACAGGAATGGGTACGCTTGTCAGAACACTATTCACAATTTTTACACCATTATCGATATCTAGTCACACAACTAATACACATGCATATTGATCTCCTTCTTAACAGTTCAAAGAGGTGCGGGACAAGCTCCTAAAAACGGAGCGCGTAGAAGCACTTCAAGAGGAAATAGCGGGATTTTTTCTCGACCAGGTCATAAATCTGAAGGGAGAATACTATTACCCGCTACCGCTCCCATCGACCAGGTCATGAACCACTTCCAATTGTCATCGTGCTCCCAAGGCACCAATTAGGCTAATGCCACTGGCTCTGAAGGCAACATGCATATGTAGGAGAAATTGTATACAGCTATACATGTGTGTATGTGTGAATTAATATGGTGGTTTGTGAGACATTGATGATATATATATGATTGGTTCTACTAGAAATTCTATTTATATATATATATGCATAACATGTACAATGTGTAGTATCGTAAAATACCAGCAAACGAAAAAGAATTAAAATGGAAAACACAAAATTAAATGAAAAAGAAATCATAAAACCAAAAAAACCCCAAACATTTTAGTACCGGTTGGTGTTACCAACCGGTACTAAAGGGCTCCCGGCCCCCGGAGCTGGCTCGTGCCACGTGGTTGCCCTTTAGCACCGGTTCGTGCTGAACCGGTACTAAAGGGGGGGCCTTTAGTGACCACACTTTAGTGCCGGTTATGGAACCGGCACTAAAGGGCCTTACGAACCGGTGCTATTGCCTGGTTCTGCACTAGTGGTCTACTAGCATAGCATGGCATAATAGGCAAACGTAGAAGTAACTCCCAAGGGTTTGATAATATAACAGGTGATAGGTACTACCTCAACTACTTCCCATCCCATAGTTTAATTAAATCCTACTCATGCAATGTTTGAGGATTGAGCTAATGCAATAAAACTGGGTAATAGAAAAGGTATGATCAAAGTGTTACCTGCCTTGCTGATGATCCGTGAAACCTAGCGATTCGAAGTAACAGGCGGCGCACTCCGGGTATTCTATCGCAGACAAACAAACAAGCATACAATAAGCACTCCTCTAATGCACAGGTAACAGCCAAATAAGAGATCTAACCAGAAAGTTCAACTTAAGAACTCCGGTTTGCAAAAAGAATCAAATCGAACGAAGCAACGAAAGTCAAACGGCGAAAGAAAACAACTTCGTTATACTAATCTGGATCTAAGTCAAATTTTACAGTAGCAAAAACTTGTTTAAGTTGGTTAAATGGATAGAGGGTTTCGAGACGAAACTCCAGGCGCTTGAATCTCCTGATTCCGATAAACGAGCGAAAAGTTATACTAAAACGAAAATCGGATCAGGAATCGCGATCAGAAAAATCGCAGATTTAATCCGAGAAAAAGAAAAACAACGAACGTTCGCTAGAACGAACGAACGGACGAACGCTCGCTAATTAAATAAATCAGAAAAACCGATTTATTTAAAAAAACTGAAACTAAAAAAACGATGAAAAACCGACGGAAAAACCGAATGGTTTTTCGAAAAAAAAACGGCGGCACGGGTTTCGAGGCAACCTCGGGCGGTGGGTCGGCGAGGCGGCGGGCGGCGGCTCCGGCGACGGCGCGGCAGGCGGCGGCGGCGGCGGCGCGACGGTGTGCGGCGGCGCGAGCGGGCGGCGGCGGCGACGGGCGGGGCTAGGGTTTGGGGGCGGCAGCGGCTGGGCTGGCTTCAGCCTCGGGTGCCTCGGCTTATAAAGCCTGCCGGGCCAGAGTCCCGGGCGGACACGGCCCGGTTAGTTCGGTTGCCTTTTTTTTTAATAATTACACGCAGAAGAAAAATAAAAAGAAATACTAAACGGACTCCAAAAATCCCGAAATAAGTTTTTCCGGGCTTCTAAAATCAAGCCGCACAAGGTGAACATTTATTTGGGCCCTAAATGCAATTTTGAAAACGCATATTTTTCCTAAATTCAAATAAAATAACAAAAACTCCAAAATAAAATCTTATTTTATTTTATTATTAAATCCTCAATATTTCTTTATTTTGGGAAAGTCATTTTATTCCCTCTCTCATATTTTTGTAATAGAAATAATTGATGATAAAATAATTAAAATCAAATGATCCTATTCTCAAAATTTGAGAAAACTCAAATATGAAAATAATGAATTCCCCAACTCTCTCCGTGGGTCCTTGAGTTGCGTAGAAATTTCTAGGATCAAACCAAAAGCAAAATAAAATATGATATGCATTTATGATCTAATGTATAACATTCCAAATTGAAAATTTGGGATGTTACAGTAACTCTTTTTGAGGTGTGTTTGTTGGGATCCGATGAACTTTGAGTTTATGATCAGATCTATGTTTTTATCCATGGAAGTTATTTGAGACTTTTGATCTTTTATATGCATGATTACTTATAGCCTCGTATTTCTTCTTCGAATCTTTGGTTTAGTTAGGCCGACTAGATCGATTTTTCTTGCCATAGGAAGAGGTGCTTTGTGATGGGTTCGATCTTACGGTGCTCGATCCCAGTGAAAGAAGGGGAAACGACACGTATGTATCATTGCTATTAAGGATAACAAGATGGGGTCTATTACTATATGAGTAGATCTTGTCTACATCATGTCATCGTTCTTATTGCATTACTCTGTTTCTACATGAACTTAATACATTGGATGCATACTGGATAGCGGTCGATGTGTGGAGTAATAGTAGTAGATGCAGGCAGGAGTCGATCTACTAATCTTGGATGTCATGTCTATATAATGATCATTTCCTGGATATCGTCATGATTATTTGAAGTTATATCAATTGCCCAACAGTAATTTGTTTACCCACCACATGCTATTTTTCTCGAGAGAAGCCAATAGTGAAATATAGAGCCCTCGGATCTCTTCTTTATTATATTTGCCTTCGAGATCTATTTTTATTTGCTCTTATTTTCAGATCTATTAATTCAAAAACCCAAAAATACCTTGCTACAATTTTTATTATTTTTATTTTATCTCGCGTTCCCGTGAGATCTATTTATCCATTCTACTACAAATTTTACCTATCTTTTACCCAGGAGGGATTAACAACCCCACTATTACGTTGGGTTGCAAGTATTTGTTCTTTGTGTGCAGGTGTCGTTCACGTCGTTTTGACTGGTTCTCCTACTAGTTCGATAACCTTGGTCTTATCACTGAGGGAAATACCAACCGTAGTTGTGTTGCATCATCCCTTCCTCTTTGGGGAAATACCGACATAGTTCAAGCCGCATCAATTTCCCCCTCCGAGAAGGAAGTTTCCCCGGCGGAATACCTCCGCCGGAGCCCTAGATTGCTTCTGCCCAGGTTCCACCTCAAGACGGCGGTACTTCATCCCGAAAGCTTCCTCTTGATTTTTTAAGGTCAAAAGACATCATATAGCAGAAGATGGGCACCGGAGGCCTGCCAGGGGGCCACAAGTCACGGGGGCGCGTCCAGGGGGTAGGACGCCCCCTTAGGCTTGTGGCCTCCTGGTGGGTCTCTTTGGTATTTTCTTCGCCCAATATTTTTATACATCCAAAATAATTCTCTGTAAATTTTCAGGACATTTGGAGTTGTGCAGAATAGGTCTCTCACATTTGCTCCTTTTCCAGTCCAGAATTCCAGCTACCGGCATTCTCCCTCTTCATGTAAACCATGTAAAATAAGAGAGAAAAGGCATATGCATTGTACCAAAATAGGTAATACCAGCCCATAATGCAATAAATATCAATATAAAAGCATGCAAAATAGACGTATCATGCCCCCCTCGGGGCACCCCTCTGGTACTTCTTTGGCCCATCTTGTGTCTTCTGGTCTAGAAAAAATCTCCAAATAGTTTCACTGCATTTGGACTCCGTTTGGTATTGATTTTCTGCGAAGTAAAAAAATAACAACTGGCACTGGGCACTATGTCAATATGTTAGTCCCAAAAAATTATATAAAGTTGTTATAAAATGATTGTAAAACATCCAAGAATGATATTATAGCAGCATGGAACAATCAAAAATTATAGATATGTTGGAGACATATCAATAGCAACGATATATATGTGTCATTTCCCCTTCTGTCACTAGGATTGAGCACCATAAGATTGAACACATTACAAAGCACATCTTCCTATTGCAAGATAAATAAATCTAGTTATCCAAACCAAACCAATAAATCAGAGAAAAAATACGAGGCTATAGTAATCATGCATAAAAGAGTTCAGAGAAAACTCAAATAATATTCATGGATAGATCCGATCATAAACTCATAATTCATCAGGTCCCAACAAACACACCACAAAAAGTCATTACATCGAATAGATATCCAAGAACATCATGGAGAACATTGTGTTGAAGATCAAATAGAGAGAGCAAGCCATCTAGATACTAAGTACGGACCCGTAGGTATGTGGTAAACTACTCACGCATCATCGGAGGGGCAACAAGATTGATGTAGAGCCCCTCCATGATTGATTCCCTCTCTGATAGAATACCGGAGGAGGCCTCCAGATGGGATTTGGTGGTTCTCGAACTTGCGGCGGTGGGAAAATCATTTTGGGTGTCTCTCTGATGTCAGGGGAGTATTTGAGTATTTATAGAGGTGGAATTAGGGTTGGATGTGCCATGAGGGGCTCACAAGCTTGGGGGTGCCCCTAGGGCTTGTCGCTCCCTCATGGCTCTTTCGGCCTCCTCCTGAACCTTCTATGGTCTCTTCTGGTCCAGAAAAAGTTAATCCAAAGTTGTTTCTCCATTTGGACTTTGTTTGATATTGATTTTCTGAAAAGCCAAAAATATGCAAAAACAGCAACTCGCATTGGGCACTAAGTTAATAGGTTAGTCCCAAAAATTGATATGTAATTACACATAATGACATATAAAACATCCAAAATTGATACTATAATAGCATGGAACAATCACAAATTATATATACGTTGGATTACCATATTTATAATTTTTTTATTGTTCCATGCTATTATAGTATCAATCTTGGATGTTTTATATGCATTTACATGGTATTTTATATCATTTTTTGGGACTAACCTATTTACCTAGTGCCTAGTGTTAGTTGGTGTTTTTGCTTGTTTTTGTATTTTTAGATAATCATTATCAAAATGAAGTCCAAACAAAAAAACTTTGGATTAATTTTTTCTGGACCAGAAGGGACCCACGAAGGTTCGGGAGAAAACTAGAAGAGTCACTAGGGAGCAACAAGCTCACCAGGCGTGCCCCAAGGGGGGAGCGCCCCATGGGCTTTGATGACCCACAAGTATAGGGGATCAATCGTAGTCCTTTCGATAAGTAAGAGTGTCAAACCCAACGAGGGTCTGAAGGAAATGACAAGCGGTTTTCAGCAAGGTATTTTTTACAAGCACTGAAGCTATCTGGAACAAATAGTTTGATAGCAAGATAATTTGTAACAAGTGACAAGTAAAAATAGTAACTAAGGCGAGCAAGGTAACCCCATCCTTTTTGTAGCAAAGGATAGGCCGGAACGATCTCTTATAATAAGCAAAGTGTTCTTGAGGACACACGGGAATTTCATCTAGTCACTTACATCGTGTTTGTTTGATTCACGTTCGTTACTTTGATAATTTGATATGTGGGTGGACCGGAGCTTGGGTGATGTTCTTACTTGAACAAGCCTCTCACTTATGATTAACCCCTCCCGCAAGCATCCGCAACTACGAAAGAAGAATTGAGATAAATCTAACCATAGCATTAAACATATGGATCCAAATCAACCCTTCCTGAATAACGCATAAACTAGGGTTTAAGCTTCGGTCACTCAAGCAACCCATCATCTAATAACTACTCCACAATGCATTCTATTAGGCCCAAAGATTGTGAAGTGTCATGTAGTCGACGTTCACATAACACCACTAAGGGAAACAACAACATACATATCATCAAAATATCGAATGAATACCAAATTCGCATGATTACTTATGACAAGACTTCTCCCATGTCCCAAAAAATAAAAGTAACTACTCACAAGTCATATTCATGTCCAAGATCAGAGGGGTATTGAATATCATAATGGATCTGAACATATAATCTTCCACCAACTAGCATCAACTACAAGATGTAATCAACACTACTAGCCACTCACAGGTATCAATCTGAGGTTTTGATACAAAGATCCAATACAAGAGATGAACTAGGGTTTGAGATGAGATGGTGTTGGTGAATATGTTGATGAAGATTAGTCCTCCTAATGAGAGGGTTGTTCATGATGATGATGACTTCAATTTCCCCCAGCTCCTGGAGGGAAGTATCCCCGGCGGAATCACTCCGTCGGAGAGCCACAGAGGCTGGCCAGGGGCCCCATGAGCCACCAGGGCACGCCTAGGTGGGCGTGCCCTGGTGCCTCGTGTACACCTGGGTGGCCCCCTCTGGTATTTCTTTCTTCTAGTATTTTTTATTTATTCCAAAATAATTCTCCTTGAAATTTCATCTCATTTGGAGATGTGCAGAATAGGTATCTCTGACATAGCTTTTTCAGGTCTAGAATTCCAGCTGCCGGCAATCTCCCTCTTCATGTAAATCTTGCAATTTAAGAGAGAAACGGCAATAGAAGGGCACCACAAAGTATTATATGGATCAAAAACATATAAATAATGATAGGGAAACATGATGCAAAATGAACGTATCAAGCTTGTGGGCCCCTCGTGACACCTCTTGACCTAATTACGCTTTTATAAATTCTTGAATATTCCCAATATACTAGAGAGCCACCCAAAACACTTTTTCGATCGCCACAAGCTTCTGTTCTTCCGCGATCCCATCTAGAGGCCTTTTCGGTACTCTGTCGGAGGGGGAATCGGTCAGAGAGTGCTTCTACATCATCCTTGCTGACTTCCGATGATGTGTGAGTAGTTCACTATAGACCTACGGGTCCTGTTGGGGATATTACTACTGGGCATAAACCGGCCTACCTGGGCCGGATTAACTCCATCAGTAGTTCAAAGGTGTTAAAGCCCAAAGAGGCAGATAAAGGCCCAGGGCCTGTAGTCGGTTTACAACCTGTAGTCGTACATCAGCTTTGTGCATATACTTGTAATATAAGTTAGGAACAAGGAGAGACCAACCCGGATACGAGTAGGAACCGGTGTTGGGACTCTCTGAACCGGCAGGCATCACCTATGTATATAAGGGGACGACCCGGCGGCGACAACAACTTGAGACATAGGCGAAGCTTATTTGCTCCCTAGTCATCGAAACACCCATCAATTCCATCACAACTAGAGGTAGGCTTTTACCTTCATTGAAGGGGCCAAACTAGTATAAACTCTCTTGCGTTCTTGTGTCCGCTTTAACCCCTTCAAGCTAACCCGTAGCGATGGCTCCATGACTAAGTCCTTTCAATAGGACATCTACCATGACAAAACCACGACAGTTGGCGCCCACCGTGGGGCTATCGCACGATGGTTTCCGGTTCTTGGAGGGCCGCTTTGAAGGACTCGAGGGCTACGTTGTAGGCCAGATGACTAAGAGTCGTCGCGGCAGACTCTACATCGACGACGCAGGCTGGGGCCCCGAGGCCGGCTCAATTGAGTACGGGTACCGGGTCCCCTTTGGTAGTATTCATGTTTTCATTGGCAAGATCGGTGAACCGGGCCCTGAACCGGACATATGCACCGACCTCATCGAGACAGCTCAGCGTACACGATCCGCCCGGGTTAAACCGGCCATGAAGCGTGCCTTCGTGGGAATGATCCATGGAGGGAGTTATGAGGATGGGTCGGAGCTTCGCGGGGCGACTGCCGTTCGTTCCGGTGACGAATCTTCGACCGGAGAAATTGAATCTCTTTATCAGCTACAAGATGGCCGGATTGGGAGCTGCTCCGATGGCGACAGTATTCCGGACCCCTCTGATCTGCCCAACCGGGTTGGAATATTCATGGCTGGAACACAAGCAGCGCTTCATTCTTCGACAGCTGCAGCAACGATATTCGGTTCAGCAGCAGCAACGGCCGCCGGGGCAGGAGGCCCTGTGCGCCCGCCGGCTCAGGTTCTATCAGAGCTATTTGATACATTGGCTGTGCTTATGGCGGAAGTTAATCCGCCAGATCAGGACGTTCACAATACGGAAATTGCAAAGGTAAAGGAACAGATCACCCAGGCCAAGGCGGATCTGGCGGCTGAGGACACCAGGATGGCCGCAGAGTGGGCTGCTTTAGACGCACAGGCCTACAGGCTTATGTTAGACCAGAGCGCATCACATGAAGTCATGAGAAGGAAGCACCGATCCCGCTTATCTCCGGTTTTCGAGGCCAGAGACCTTTTCAACACTCCAGGGCCAAGAGCCGGCAATCCGCTGGAGGGGAACCGGGCAGAAGCCCCTGGGACCGGTGCACCGGTTCAGCCTCGTCAGATCGACCCACCTTGTCAAAACACCGTTATACCTCGGGATGCTTTAACACCTCTGGGTCACTACTCCAACCCAATGGACAATCTTGTTGCCGCTGCTGCACGACTGGAGGCCATTCTAGTTGAAGGTGACTCGCCGCAAGCAGTAGAGACGCGACGGGTCAAGGAACTTCTGAGGATAGCTTTGGCCCAACAGGAGGCGTACTCGTACAGCCGCGACCGAATCCACTCGACCCCTCGTCCAAGCCGGAGCTATAGCAGACATATGGATGAACTAGTAGTATCGAGTAATGAACGACGTGGAGCACCCCGTGGTAACAACCCGACGGGTGGTGCTGATGACGCTCAGGAAGTGGTGAACTGGGCCCGAGCGCGTAGGGAGGCCGAGTTAGTCGCACAGCATCAGGCTCGGCAGCTCACGCCGGTTCGTCCAACCATTTCGATCGAACCTGGTGTTACTTCTAGTTCTTTGGGGGTGGCCTGCCTCGTCCCCGCTTTACACAACATGCGTTTGCCCAAGGATTTCAAAGGCCCACGCAAGGTACCAAATTATACAGCGGATCAACCACCAGAGACATGGGTAGAGAGTTATGAGATGGCCATGGAGATGCTTGATGTGGATGACACGGCATGTGTGAAATACTTCACCATGATGCTTGAAGGAACGGCCCGTACTTGGTTAAAAAGTTTGCCCACTAATTCTATTAGTTCATGGGCCCAATTACGAGCCCGGTTTATCAACAATTTCAAGGATACCTGTAAACAGCCTATGTCAATAGTGGACTTAGCTGCATGCGTCCATGAGGAAGGAGAGTCAATGACTCATTGGGTGTGCCGGGTTTCACAAGTGTTGCACTCCTCAGACCGCATCAATGCTGATACCGCAGTATTAACCCTAGAAGGCAACTGCCGGTTTGGGCCCCTGAAGTTGAAATTGGGACGAATGAAGCGTCATTGCACCAACATGGGAACCCTCATGGCCGCTTTGGTAAAATATGCTGATTCTGATAGTACCAAGGATCCCGAGTCTGATGATGACAAGACAGGGAAGGAGAAGAAGAACAGCAGCTCCAAAGGTCAACAGCATCACTGGGTAGGCAATGGCAGAGGAGGCAAGCGTAAAGCGGATGGCAACATGGATTTTGTGGCTAATACCAACGTACATGACAATGGCCAGCGGCGCAAAGGCAGGCCGAAAAATCGTAGTGGAGCACCCAACCCCAACCCAAACCGCCTGAACTATTTGCTAAACCAGCCCTGTCCAAAACATGGGACGAAGGAGGAGCCAGCAAACCACCTTTGAAAGGATTGTTTTATTATGCAGGAGTTCAAGAATTCTAATAATTTCCGGTATGATCATGGATCTGGCGGCGGCTCAGGATCCGGGCTGGGTTACGGTGGAGGAAGTTCCGGTTCAGGATTTAATGGTAATCCGGGCGGACATAATGGTCAAAATAGTCAGAACAACCAGGGTGGTTACAACCAACAACAGCAACAGTCAGGTTACCAAAGCAACCCAAAGCAGTTGAGTAATGGGTAGTACCATGTCTCTACCACTAGCTTGGACAAGCGAGACCGGAAGGTTCAGAGGCGGGCAGTCAACTCTGTTGAACCGGCCACACCCCGTTATCTACGTTGGTCTGAACAGCCAATCATATGGAGCAGAGAGGATCACCCACTCCAGGTCGATAATCCAGGTCAGTTGGCTCTAGTGGTGGCGCCTCAGGTGGGAGGTTATAAGTTCACCAAGGTGCTCATGGATGGAGGGAGCAGCATTAACATCCTATACTATGAGACCTTCCGTCGTATGGGACTTACAGATAAGAATCTCAAACCGTCCAATACAGTATTCCATGGTGTAGTGCCTGGCAGATCAGCCTATCCCATTGGTAAGATAGCTCTTGAAGTGGCCTTTGGGGATGATCATGATTCCAGGTCGGAGACATTAACGTTTGAAGTGGTGAAAATCCAAAGTCCATATCAGGCCCTGTTTGGGCGTCCGGCATACGCCAAGTTTCTGGCTCAGCCCTGTTATGTGTATTTGCAGCTCAAGATGCCGGGTCACAAGGGGACAATAACGGTTCACGGAAGCCGCAAAATCGCTTTGGAATGCGAGGAAGGAGATGGCGCTTATGCAGAGTCGGTTTGTGCCACCGAGGAGTTGAAGTACTATAAAGACAATGTTGATCCGGCGGACATGACTCCATTGAAGAAGCCAACTACGGAGCATGATCCGGCCCTGAAGTTCAAATCGGCAGCAGAAACTAAGCTTGTTGACTTCGTACCTGGCGATTCGTCCAAGCAGTTCAGCATTAGTGCCACCTTGGATCCGAAATAGGAAAGCGCGCTCATCGAGTTCATCCGTGAGAATCGGGACATTTTTGCATGGAAGCCCTCTGACATGCCAGGTGTACCGAGGCAACTCGTTGAGCACACACTTAATGTGGATCCTAAATACAAACCGGTGAAACAGTTCCTCCGCCGGTTTAACGAAGAAAGACGCAAGGCGATTGGAGAAGAGGTAGCCAGGCTCTTAGCAACTAGTTTTATTGTTGAAGTTTTTCACCCTGAGTGGCTTGCCAATCTGGCGCTAGTCCTTAAGAAAAACGGCACCTGGCGTATGTGTGTGGATTACACAAATCTTAATAAAGCTTGTCCACCAGATCCTTTTGCCCTCCCCCGTATTGATCAAATCATTGATGCTATGGCGGGATGTGAGCGTATAAGTTTTTTGGATGCATATTCTGGCTATCATCAGATTAAAATGGCAGTTAAGGACCAGGAGAAGACGGCATTCATAACTCCCTTTGGAGCCTTCTGCTATGTGTCTATGCCCTTTGGCTCAAAAGTGCCCAGGCAACTTATCAACAGTGTGTACAAAACTGTCTTCACAAGCAGATTGGCCGTAATGTACATGCTTACGTGGATGATATTGTGGTTAAATCCAGGGAGAAGGAGACTCTGGTTGATGATTTGAAGGAAACCTTTGATAACCTAAGGACATACAAGATGATGCTTAATCCGGACAAGTGTGTCTTTGGTGTACCGGCGGGCAAGTTATTGGGTTTTCTGGTGTCCAACAGGGGAATTGAGGCTAATCCGGAGAAGATCACAGCCATCACCTCCCTGGCTAAATCGAAGTGTATCAATGATGTTCAACGCTTGGCAGGCCGGATTGCCGCGTTAAGCTGGTTTATCAGCCGTCTTGGTGAGAAGGCGATCCCTTTGTATCAAATGTTGAAGAAGACGGATCAGTTCGTCTGGAGTTCTGCTGCTGATGAAGCATTTGAGGACTTAAAGCGGCAATTGGCCAATCCGCCTATGCTCGCCGCTCCCATTGACAAGGAGCCGTTACTGCTATATGTTGCTGCTAATGCTCGTGCGGTCAGCGTGGCTATTGTGGTGGAATGAAAGGAGGCAGGTAAGGAGCATCCGGTTCAACGTCCGGTCTATTATATCAGCGAGGTACTCATTGAGTCCAAGCAAAGGTGTCCGCATTGGCAGAAGCTGGTGTATGGAGTTTTTATGGCAAGCCGGAAGCTTAAGCAATACTTCCAAGGGCACCCAATTACGGTGGTCAGTTCTGCTCCTTTGGGAGATATCATCCAGAACCGGGAAGCAACTGGCCGGATTGCAAAGTGGGCTATAGAGCTGGGGCCGTACGGTTTGAAATATGTGCCTCGGACAGCGATTAAGTCTCAAGCACTTGTTGATTTCATCAATGATTGGACGGAAATGCAAGCACCTAAAGAAAAGCCAGATCATACGTATTGGACCATCCATTTTGATGGATCCAGGCAGTTGGAAGGCTCGGGGGCTGGAGTCGTATTAACTTCCCCACGAGGTGATAAGTTTTGTTATGTTCTCCATTTAATGCTCCCTTGTACTAACAATGCAGCTGAGTATGAAGCCTTGCTCCATGGTCTTCGGATGGCTAAGGAGATGAATCTAAGTCGAGTTAAGTGCTTCGGTGATTCGGACCTTGTGGCTCAGCAAGTGTCTGGCACTTGGGACTCCAAGGACCCACTCATGGCAGCATATCGTCGTGAGGTGGATATTGTTGCAGGTTATTTCAGAGGCTATCAGGTGGACCACGTGGACCGGCGGAAAAATGAAGCGGCGGACACTTTAAGATGGCTGGGCTCTCAGCGCAAACCGGTCCCACCCAATGTTTTTCTGGATGTGCTGCACAACCCGTCGGTGAAGATCCCTGGTGAAGAGGATTTGGCCATTCCTGATCCGGAGGCTCAATTGGTGGCAGTTCTTCATGTTATTCCGGATTGGACGCTTCCTTATCTGGCGTACAAGTACCGGGGCAAGTTGCCAGAAGATGAGATTCTGGCCCGGCAGATAATCAGGCGATCCAAGTCCATGGCTGTCATCAACGGTGAGTTGCATCATTGCAGTGTATCAGGAGCTTTTCAACGTTGCGTGTCTCCTGAAGAAGGCTGTGAAATTTTGCGGGAGATCCACGAAGGAGATTGTGGTCACCACGCCGGTTCAAAGTCTCTGGTGGCTAAAGCGTTTCGCCATGGTTTCTATTGGTTAACTGCTCATGCTGATGCGAAGGATTTGGTCAGACGATGTGACGGTTGCCAAAGGTTTTCAAGACGTGCTCATGTACCGGCTCAAGAATTGAGGATGATTCCAATTACTTGGCCGTTTGCGACTTGGGGGCTGGATATGGTTGGGCCTTTCAAAAGGTCCAAAGATAAGAAGACCCACCTCCTGGTGGCGGTGGACAAGTTTACAAAGTGGATGGAGGCAGAACCTGTTAGCAAGTGTGATGCGGCCACGGCAGTTCAGTTCATCAAAAAGGTGATTTTCCGGTTTGGCTTTCCGCACAGTATTATCACAGATAATGGTACCAATTTATCCAAAGGTGCTATGAAGGAGTTCTGCGAACGGGAGCACATCCGGCTCGACGTTTCATCAGTGGCACATCCACAGTTCAATGGTCAAGCAGAAAGAGCTAATCAAGAGATCTTGAGAGGCATCAAGCCCCGGCTCATGGTTCCTTTGCAGAGAACGCCGGGTTGTTGGGTAGAAGAATTACCATCTGTGTTATGGAGCATCAATACAACACCCAACAGATCAACAGGATACACACCGTTCTTCATGGTTTATGGAGCGGAGGCGGTTCTCCCCAGCGATATCCGTCATGACTCACCTCGTGTCACGGCTTATGTTGAAGCGGACAACGAGACAGCACAGCAAGATGCTTTGGACCGGTTGGATGAAGAGCATGACATCGCAGCCGCCCGGTCGGCGATTTACCAGCAGGATCTTCGTCGTTATCACAGTCGCCGAGTCAGAACCAGAGCCTTCCAGGAAGGAGATTTGGTGCTTTGGCTCATCCAAGATCAGACTGATATGCATAAGCTATCCCCACCTTGGGAGGGGCCTTTCGTGGTCAGCAAGAATCTGCACAACGGGTCGTACTATCTGATTGATATTCAAGAGCATAAGGACTCACGTACATCAGAGGAAGAGAATAACAGGCCGTGGAATATAGCTCATCTTCGGCCTTACTATACCTGAGCCATTGGCTATACTTATGTACATACAATGTATATATTATGATTAAGTATAATAAACCGGAACCTCAGCTAAAGCGGGGTATCTGTTCTTTTACATCATGTGAGGTTACACGGAGTTGCTCTAAAACGGCCTCCGGTTTACCCCTTGAGTTCGCTTTGCTAAAAGCATCGTGTTATATCACTTGGAGGATTGGTCATGTCCGAACCAATACCATGCCTCTTGATAGGCGAAAGCCACCAGATCACTTGGGGACTTGGTCATGTCTGAACCAGTCATGCCTCTTGATCGGCCTAAGGCCACAGAATCACTTGGGGGCTTGGTCGAACCCGAACCATGACCACGCCATTTGGTCGGCATAAATGCCACAAGAATCACTTGGGGACCTGGCTAACTAGAACCATAGTTACACCTAACGGGAGCTTGGTCGTGTTTGGCCATGGTTACGCCATTTGATCAGCTTAAATAAGTCTTTTTTGGCAAACATTTTTGTCGTTGCTTTTGCTTCATACTTTTCTTTGAAGGGGGTTTTTGCTTTTTATTGTGTTCTTTAAACCGACAAAGTTTTTTAACCAATCAATTGACGGAACACAGTTCACGTCAATCCGGAGACTATTTGTCCGGTTCGATCCTTGTTGTTAACATCCTCTTATGGAGTAACACAGTGTTTATCATAACCCGGCATGGTTTACATGGTAAACCAGCGTCATATATGTATACAGGAGCTGTTATCTCCTCCAAACAGTATGGGTTTGCAAAACTCCGCTTCAAGATTGGCCAAGCCAACTTCACGCTCAATGACGGCAGGTATTATGTATCTCAAAATTTGGTCATACTTAAAATTTTGTTTTGATTTCATATATGCAGACATCATATTCCGCCTGACGGTACAACCGCGGTGGCACTTGACGAATTTTTTATTTCAGAAAGTGTTTTGGAAAGTTCATTGCCACAGGAAGAACAAATTATGCACGAAGGCATATCAGCATCAAAGGTATCAGCTAGCCTATTACAAGGCAACATGGTGCCCATAATAATATAATTGTTTTTCACGAAGAAGAGGCAGTTTTAAACCGGCGTCCGGTTCAAGCTTGGTCACCAGCCTGGCCTGATGGTTGTGGGTCGTCTTGCGCCGCTTCAGCCTCCGTGTCCCTACCCAGTGGCTGGAAATCCACAGTTGTCCAGTCGATTCCCATTAATGCTTGAAAAACAGCTTCATCGTGGATCAGCAAGGACGGGTCAATATCAGGAGCGTAAGTATGCTTACGGATTGGAGGAATCAGATTTTCCGATTCATGGATTGGCGCAGCTATTCGCTTGTTCTAACTGTCATATTGTGCTTGATAACGAGACAAGTCTGCTTCCTCAGCCAACTGACAAGCTAGTGGACGCACCTCCCGGTTTATCGCTCGCAGATCCGCTTCATCGAATTCTGATCCGTCTTCCTTCAAGCTGGGATAGCCCTGAGCCGCTTCAACAGGATCAAAGTTCGGCACCCAGGCTTTTGCCCGGATTAAAGCATTGATTGCGTCGGTTCAAGCAGCAGATTTCTTTAGCTCTTCAATCCGGGCAGGAAGCACCGACAGTTTCATCAAAGTATCTTGAATCAAAGTAGGCGCCGGTGTGCTATGAGAGGCAGTACAGATGATCCACTGGGCACCAGTATACAATTGTTCAACCAATGTATAGGCGGCTTTTAGCTTCTTCCGTACATCTGACCCCAAGTGACCAATGCGTGTCCCTGAAATACCATAAAGGGTTAATAAGCCGGCGACTTTGTCAGAAGGCAGAGCCAATTCAGTAGGAAAACTGGCTTACCAAAGATAGCAGCAGTCATGGCATGCACGTGCCGCTTTATGCTGGTCAGTTCATTTGCCACTGGTTTTAGTGCAGCCTCAGCATCCTCTGCTCGTTTGATCAAAGCGGATTTCTCAGTGGCCCAGTCCGCCCGTTTCTTTTTGAAGTTTTCCTTAAGTTGTTCCATGGCGCTTAAAGCACTGGCCAATTCCTCTTTTGCTTTGGAGGTTTCAGCTTGTTGGGTTTTCAGGACTTCTTGAAGATCGATGACTTGGTTCTCTTTCGTCTTCATCTCCGTCTGCATGCATACAGATATATGCTTCAGCAAACTGGTAGAAGGATTCAAGTACCAACCACATAACAAGTTATGCGCTTAGTACTTGGGGGCTAATGCATATTTGATCTAAAGCGGCCTCCGATTTACCCCTTCATCTTTCGATTGTTTACAAAGTCTCAAGATCAATACAAGTATTCAACTTGGCACTTGGGGGCTAATGGCTATTTGATCATATGTATTCTGATGCGGCAGTTTCAATTACTTAAAGTACCGGTTTAACTACGCTAAGTTGAACCGGCCCTTGGGGACTACATCAGCAAATTTCAAAGCATCAAGATTCATATTATTAAGTCCCGGTTTGAAAGAATATTTCAAATCGGCCCTTAGGGGCTAGGAGAGTCAGCAAGAATGAAAGCATATAAGCAGGAAGGAGCATATGGAAGTTACCTCATATTTATCCTTCATCATGTTAACCAAACCGGCTTCATAGTCACGGCTGGTATACAGCCGGTTCAGATAGCCGGAATGGATATCTTGGGCTTTCAGAGCAGCGTAAGCCGTCAGATCAGCATTCCACTTGCCTTTGCCAAAAGCAGCTAGTTCTTCCTTGGCAGAATGTTTGGATAAAGCGACAGGATTGTTTGGCTCAGTATGGCCAATGCCAGTAATGACAACTTCATCATCATTGGTACCGCCGGTTTGCACTGGA
Source organism: Triticum aestivum (assembly GCF_018294505.1). Taxonomy (NCBI): domain Eukaryota; kingdom Viridiplantae; phylum Streptophyta; class Magnoliopsida; order Poales; family Poaceae; genus Triticum; species Triticum aestivum. The sequence continues at coordinate 147,111,907 of NC_057812.1, forward strand.
GCTGCTGGCTTGTCAGTAGGTTTTGCAGGACCGGTGGAGCTTTCAACCCGGAGGGAACCTGTGGGCTGATGGATAGGACCTGAGGTATTAGTAGGTATTTCCTCAGTAGTAAGATCATCATCTGGCGGCGGTGGATCATTGGGAATATCCTTAGGAATAGCCGCTTCAAGATTGGGTGTGGTGCCTGGTTCAAGAATGACATCTTCTTCGGCCGCTTTATCCAGGCGGGCCTTCTTGCTCGGCCTAGGTTTGGCCCTGAGAAGAATAACGAAATTAAATACAGCATATGTTCTAAGGCAATATACTACAAACATCACAATAAATATAGCTTACCCAAGCACCATTTTGAGCGGTGGGAGCTGAGTAGCCGACGACTCGCCAGAAGATGAGTGGGAAATAACCTGATAATCGGAGTCAGATGGATTAAGAGGTTGACGAAAGCAGCCCGCTTTAGGACAAGCACTGACAAGCGAATTAGAGACCTAGGAATGATGTTTCCGAACCAGACTGTTTGGTAAACCGGCGGAGGTAACTACCTGGCCGCTGTGCCGGGTGGTGCGGCGAGCTTCGTGTTGTTGAGTCTTCCTAAGAAGTTTAGGATCCAAACAAGCAAGAGGATGAGAAAATTTAACTTTCTGGTTTGCCTGACGGATTTTTTGTGAAGGCAAGTTTCTAAATCGGAAGAGAGAATAATTACCTCTGCAACATCCGCATGGCTGGCTTCGGCATCATCCTGACAAATATCATCATCAATAAGACGCATGAAAAATAAACCAAGTGAGTCAAGCTCTACCTCAAAATCCGGATTATCAACCTCATCATCAGGAGCCGGATTAGAAGAGGCGGTGGTTCTTTTCCTATGGGCAGTCTTCTTCACAGCTTTAGTCTTTTGCCAGGTTGCTCTTTCCGGTTTATCTGGTTTTTCTGGATTCTCCTGCGGCAGTTCTTTGCTCCAAAACAGATCATCGCCCTGATTATGCAAACACTGATATTAAAAACAATGACCAGACATATCAATAACAGATTCAGTTACAGCTGGCGGTTTGTTGGTGGCACAGAAGGGAAGCAGGCCGGTTCTGGCGCAGATGTGTTCCGGTTCATGCAGTATCTTAGGCACCGCCTCTGTGACTTCTTCACCAGAGAGCTAGGGTCTTGAGTGTCGCAGTGGGTCATCAACACGATCAGTATACTGGCACATCAAACCAGAGCGCAGACTAAGAGGCAGTATGCTCCATGATATCCAACAGCGAGCAAGGTCAACCCCTGTTAAACCGTTGGCCATAAAAGCTTTGAGCTTTGATAGCTGAGGAGCATATTTACTTCTCTCCTGTGCAGTCAATCTTTGTGGAGAAGGGTGTGTGTTGCTGAGCCACTCCGGTCGAAAGCCAGGCAAGGGATTCTCACCAGCAGGGGAGGTGTCTTTGCAGTAGAACCATGTCTGATTTCATTCTTTGGGGTGGCTATGCAGTTTTGCGTGAGGGTATGTGACCTCTTTCCTTCTCTAAATCGCCACACCATCCAACTCCGTATTGGAGCCGTCAGTAAATTCAGTACGACGGTTTAGATGGAATAGGTCTCTGAACAGTTCCACTGTGGGCTCCTCTTGAAAGAACGCTTCACAGAGCACTTGGAAGAGACACATATTTGTAACAGAGTTGGGGCCAGTATCTTGTGGATGGAGCTGGAAATCGGTTAAGACATCCCAGTAAAATTTAGAACCGGGCGGCTTAAAGCCCCGGGCTAAGTGATCTACGAAAACAACAACCTCTCCTTCTCGAGGTGAGGGAGGGCATTCTTTGCCAGGAGCCCTCCAATGGATTATATCCTTACTGCCTAAAGCACCAATCAGGACTAAATCGTCCAGTTCAGCCTCTGTGACGCGAGAAGGAACCCAATTGCACTCATACACTTGCTTGGCCATGACGGAATCTACAAGGTAAAAGATCCCGGTTCAAAAATGCATTGATTAAAATGCACTGGTATGAACAATGTTAAACCCGAAACAGCCCTATCTACATGGGAGTTTCATGAAGCAACCTACATCTGGCGGTTCAACAAGGGGACTAATGGCATATACCGGTTTGGAAAATTTTCTATAAGGTTAAACCGCCTGACCTAAACATTGAAGCAATTGAGATTGCGGATGGTTAATATAACACCCTCGATGCGACTATAGCTCCCACGTGTCGAGGCACGACTTAGAGACATAATCGCATTGAAGGCATATGTCGCAAGTGAGGTAATCTTCACACAACCCATGTAATACATAAGGGAAAGAGATATATAGTTGGCTTACAATCGCCACTTCACACAATTACATGAATAAAGCATTACATCAATCAAATACACTCATGGTCCGACTACGGAACCAAAATAAAAGAAGAACCCCAAATGCGACAAAGGTCCCCGATCGACCCCAACTGGGCTCCACTACTGATCAACTAGAATCAAAACAACACAAAGGAAAGATCTTCATCGAGCTCCTCCTGAGCTTGGTTGCGTCATCTGCACGGACTCATCGGCACCTGCAAGCTGGTTTTGGAAGTATCTGTGAGCCACGGGGACTCAGCAATCTCGCACCATCGCGATCAAGACTATTTAAACTTATGGGTGAAGTAAAGGTATGAGGTGGAGATGCAGCAAGCGACTAGCATATATGGTGGCTAACATACGCAAATGAGAGCGAGAAGAGAAGGCAAAGCACGGTCGATAAAAGTATGATCAAGAAGTGATCCTAAACAACCTACGTCAAGCATAACTCCAACAACCGTGTTCACTTCCCGGACTCCGCCGGAAAGAGACCATCACGGTTACACACACGGTTGATTCATTTTAATTAAGGTCAAGTTCAGGTTTTCTTCAACCGGACATTAAAAAATTCTCATCTGCCCATAACCGCGGGCACGGCTTTCGAAAGTTCAAATCCCTGCAGGGGTGTCCCAACTTAGCCCATGACAAGCTCTCACGGTCAACGAAGGAATAGACCTCCACCCGAGACGTTCCGATCAGACTCGGTATCCCGGTACAACAAGACATTTCGACAGGGTAAAACTAAACCAGCAACACTGCCCGAATGTGCCGACAAATCCCGATAGGAGCTGCACATATCTCTTTCTCAGGGCACACTCAGATTGTCTTAGGTACGGGTAGGCCAGCCCAGAGTTGCCCCTGGTGGCCACCGGCAGCTGACAGGTGGACCAACACTTAAAGGAGCACTGGCCTGGGGGGGTTAAAATAAAGATGACCCTCAGGAGCGTGACTCCCAAGGGAAAAGAAAAGGCTAGGTGGCAAATGGTAAAACCAATGTTGGGCATTGCTGGAAGAGCTTTACTTAAGGCGAACTGTCAAGGGGTTCCCATAATAGCCCAACCGTGTAACGAACGCAAAATCCGGGAACATAACACCGATATGATGGAAACTAGGGCGGCAAGAGTGGAACAAAACACCAGGCGTAAGGCCGAGCCTTCCACCCTTTACCAAGTATATAGATGCATTAATTAAATAAGATATATTGTGATATCCCAACAAGTAAATAAATGTCCCAACAAGGAACGCCTCCAATCTTCACCTGCAACTAGTAACGCTATAAGAGGGGCTGAGCAAAGCGGTAACATAGCCAATCAACGGTTTGCTAGGACATGGGGGGTTAAGGGTTTGACATGGCAATTTGGGAGGCTGACAAGCAAATGGTAGGCATCATAGCATTGGCATAGCAAAAGAGCGAGCAAACTAGCATAGCAAATATAGTAGTGATTTCGAGGGTATGATCATCTTGCCTGAAATCCCGCAAGGAAGAAGAACGGGTCCATGAAGAAGATAAACGGACGTAGTCGAACGGATCCTCACAAACACGACGTTACCGGAAACAACCCGAAGACGCAACACCGGAAAGAAGCAAACAACATAGTAAACAACCAACACAAGAACATGGCATGATGCACAATCAAGTATGATGCATGTCCGGTTTAATGAGGCATGGCATGGCAAAGTGCACAAGCAACCCAACAAATTAAGTGGAGCTCAATATGCAATGAGTTGCATATTGACGAAACACCACGATAAGTTATTTAGTTTGATCTCGTTTATGTACCCCAACAATATTAAATGTTGTTAGCATGGCAAGAGAGTGAAGCAAATGAAAACTACCTATCTAGTCAAGGTTAAATGAGGCCGGAAACAACGAACAACAATTCCGGAAACTCCTCATGAGCATATTATAGATTTGGTACTGTTCTGCCCTAACCACAATTTTAGAGTTGTTTAACACGCAAATAAAGGTCACCATGAAAAACTAGGCAAAATTCTACCCCATTTACATATAAAGTTTATTTAAATCCGAGCTACGGTTATTTAGTTATGAATTAAATCATTTTAACATGGCATAGGATCAAATTCAATCAAACATCATTTTAAACATTTTGAACATGGATGAAAATGACATATTATTAAACTAGACAAAATTCTGAGCAAGTTTCATATATAATTCATTTTAAACCGATGCACGAATTGTGAGTTATTATATGCATGAACATGAGGGTCTTTTCTACAAAACTGGCCATCTCTGGATAAATAGGAAAAAATCCCAGGCGCTGAAAAAAACATCACAGGCCGAAATGGACTAGCCCAACAGCAGGAAGGAAAAAAAAGAGGCGGGCGCTGGGGGTGTCTCACCCCTGGGCTGCGGCCCGTGAAGGAAGAGGAGGCAGGCCGGAAGGGCGGCGCGGATCTGGAGCTGGGCCGGGGAAGCTGGAGAGATGGGCCGGCCCACGAGGCACAGGTGAGCGAGAGCCCCGTCGTGCTCCTCCTAAGCTCGAAGCCGAGGATGGCCATGGCGGCGGCACGGCGGTACAGGGACTCCGGCGAGGGCTGCGAAGGCCGGGGGCGCGCGGGAGGCGCCGGAAATGGGTAGATCGGCGGTGGGGCAACCGGCGGAGGACGCCCGAGGACGACGGGGAGGCCGGGTTCGACGAGAGGGCGGCAGTTCCGGCGAGACCCGTCCACTCCGGCGACGAGCACGAGGCATGGGACTCCGACGAGGACCCCTGGGGAGAACAGAGAGAGGACGCTCATGAGAGAGAGAATCAGAGAGGAAGAGGATGGTGGCGCTAGTGACCTGGCGAAGCGGCTGGGCGAAGCTCCGGCGATGGCCGGCAAAGGGGCGGTGGCGGCGCGCCGATCCGGCAAGGCGAAGGGGAGCCGGGCGCTCCTGTGCGGCGGCGGCGAAACTGGGCCCGCGCGGGCCCCGGATGGGCTCCGCGGGCCGACGGCGAAGTGGGGCGGTGCGGGCGCTGACATGGCGCGCTGTGGTTGGAGGACAGTGGCGGCGGGGCGATGTGGCGGCTTCTGATTGGATAGCGTGAGGTGGAGGCTGGACGCGTCCGGCGGGCGCGGACATGTCCGGCGGCGGAGTGGGAAGAAGCTAGGGTTAGATCTGCGCGAGGATTTCGGAGGGAGACACATATATATAGGTAGAGGGAGCTAGGAGAGTCCAAATGAGGTGCAGTTTGCGGCCACGCGATCGTGATCGAATGCTCTAGATGATGGAGCAGAGTTAGGTGGGTTTTGGGCCAAAATGGAAGGGTGTTGGGCTGCAACACACACGAGGCCTTTTCGGTCCCTCGGTTAACCGTTGGAGTATCAAACGAAGTCCAAATGGTACGAAACTTGACAGGCGGTCTACCGGTAGTAAACCAAGGCCGCTTGGCAAGTCTCGGTCCAATCCGGAAATGTTTAACCCCCACACAAGAAAGATAGGTAGAAATGACCACCGGAGGAGAACGGAACGCCGGAATGCAAAACCGACAACGTGGAAAAAGCTCGGATGCATGAGACGAACACATATGCAAATGAAATGCACATGATGACATGATATGGAATGCATGACACGCAAGCAATGACAAGGCAACAACAGTGAATAACTGGATGACACCTGGCACATCGGTCTCGGGGCGTTACAACACTCCACCACTACGAGAGGATCTCGTCCCGAGATCTAGAATGGCACCGGAGGGACAACGGAAGAGATAAGAGAAGAGGTAAAACTAAGTTGCTTCTTTGACAAACGAGTGAAATCAAAGAACCTTGAGGAGGTTAGGCTACGATAAAAGAAAACAACAGAGATGAACAAAGTTGAGAACACTCCGTTAAGCAAGAGGAATAAGAAAGAACCGATTCGGGTAGCACTCCGGTTGAAAAGAGAGGAATTGAATAAGAACTTGATAAGGTGATAGAACTTGAAAAGAGGGCACGACACTCCGGTTAAATGGATAGGCGCAGGAAAGAACATGATCTTAAATGAAACGAGATGATGGTTGAAGAAAGCAACATCACAAGGCCTCCGGAACGAAAGAATGGAAAACAAGATGGTTGGAAAGAAAAAAAACAGAGAAGATGAATGACAACTCTCGCAAATAAAATTGAAAGAGAAAGCTTACGAAGAAAAGGTTGAACGGAGTTGTTGGAACAATCCACACCGAAAAAGATAGGCTTGAAGTGGGCTTATGGAAAACATCCCAAAATTATGAGGTGACAACCTGCCACTCACGGAAGAGATTGGATTGATCAAAACAAGGAGACGAGAAACTATTTCACCGGGAGGATAAAAGAAGAACTTGGGTCATTTATGAACACAATCCTAAATAGCAACAATCCTTAGGAAATGCTTTAGGTGAAACATGACACAAGATAACTCCAATGAAGAGGTCGATGGATTTAAAATACCTCATTCTTAACAACATGTGAATCAAGAAAACATGAACTCAAATTATCAAGAATGACATGATACCACCTCCAATGATACGGAAGAAAGAATTGCACTCCGGATTACAATATGAAGAATGCTTGAGCCTCTTAGCAGAGAATCTCGATGAACACTTCGAGAATGAAATAAATCCTTGATGAACCATCATGTAGAACCTCCATGAAGAACTCCGGTAAACAAAGGAATGAAAAGAAAGAGAAATTGAAAACACAAGGTGAACCTTGCAATGATTAGATAGATCTCCGTGATGATATAATTGAAATAACTTGGAACTCCGGAAAAGAAAGATGAACAAAAGAAATCAAGAATTTTGATGAACCTCCGGAATAAGGAATGAATCACTTGGATGAAGCAAGAATAAGAATTACGTTATGTGTATCCTTCACCAATTAAATTGATGACAATCAACGGATTTGGCATATTACTAATTCTTGTATAAAAGATTAAGATAGATATAGCGCGAACTTGAGAAAGTCTTCGACGAACCACCGGTAGGGTTGAAACAACGAATAAATTGATATGATAACAAAGGAAGAGAAATCTTGAACGAACCACCGTAAGAAATGAAAATGAACAAAGAGAAGATAAAGAAACACCGAGAAGAATAGTGAAATGAACGAAGATACATGAGACAATCTAGATACATGAGAACAAAGAGAGCACGAGCCGATTAAAGATCACTTGAATGAGGCACCGGTAAGATCGGAGAATGATAACTGCAAACTGAGAATGAATAAATCTTCGATGATGGGCTCCGGATAATCAAACTGAAAATACTTTGAATTACTCCAGATGGTTGAAAAGAATTCTCACAATCGAAAATAATTATGAGAGGATGGCAACAAGATAGCACCATGAATCTTGAAGAGAATGGAGCAAGATTAAAGAGAAACTCTTCTTCGGTCTTCAAAATCTGAGAATGACGACGAGAAACACCACCAATAATTATTGAGGCACTCCGGAATGAAGAATGGAAAGGTTGAGCCAATTATGAAAAGAATTTGAAAGATCTAGGAGATGGCATTTGACTGATGATGACTCATTCTTACGTCAAACTTTAAAAGTAATTTAGGATAGCTCCGGGAAATAAGAAGAGTCAGGTAAGATCCTGGGAAAAGACCTGTGGGTTAGGGCCCACTCAAGAGAAACACCGTTGAAATGATTAAGAAGAGAGGTTGCACCGGTAAGATTAAATGACTTGAATGAGATACCAATCTCAAAAGAGCTTGAACGAATGCAGAGTGGAAACACGAATCTTCGAGATATCTTGAGCACTCCGGAACAATTAAATAGCGAGAAGTGAATGAATATGAGGTGCACCGGCATGAGAAGGTATTTGAAACGAGGAGAAAGATATGATCAATAATGCTTGAATTGGTTCCACCGGAGAAGAAAAAGAATGAAGAATGATGAACTTGAGGCTCCGTTAGGATCTTCATGAGAATCACCGGGTAAGAACATTGCTAGAAAAGAATGGAGAGACCTCACACGAATAAAAAGATACTTGATTAAGAAATCTGAATCCTTGAAGAAAACAGAGGGAGGGAGGGCGGGAAAAACAAAGACCACTTGGAACGGATGAAGCAAACACCGTTGAGAAGAAGTGATAATTGATCTTGCGGAAGTTGAAATGGTCAGATCCACTAGAAGAGAAACACACCGGTGAAAAAGGATTGATATGACAAACTCGATGAGCAAGAAGGATTAATATTCACATAGAGGTATGAGAGCACCGCTTAGGAAAGGGATGGAATCAACATTTGACTTCGAAGCAACTCGAATACCACAACTCAAAACAAAACAAAGGATTGGCTCGCAGAATTAGCCAGAGCAAACATATGACTGAGATTTCGTCTGAAGTTTTCGTGGTGGGGCCTACACGGGCTCGATCGTACAGCACCATCATGTACAAGGCAGTGCACATGACATACGAAGCGTCCCCGAGTCGGCATAGCCAAGGACTCTTTAAGACACAACGAGACCACTGTAAAACCGACCGTGGATAGGTGGACCACTAGACGTCGAATCCCAATTTCATATCATACATCTGTCAGAAAGATATCCTAAGAGCTACTTGAATTCCCACCTATGAAACTCCCGAAATTTTCCGGTTATGCAATCAGGTGTTGGGGATACAGGGGAAGCATAATATCTCACCCAAAACTAGCAAATCCTACATCCAGCTGTATCCATCCTTCAACACATAACCAAGAAACCTTCGGAAATCATCTACCTCAACCTTCGAAAAGCATCCGTTATACAAGTTATGGCAATACTCCCAAACTCCCGCCCCAGTACTGGGTGGCGTCGAGGTTATCTCACCAACGAACTGCATAAAAGAGATTTTCGATGTCGGCGAAACTAAACTCAGGTATTCCAGAACTGCAACGATAAAATTATGATGACAACACCTCAGAGCTCAACTCCCCGGGACACTTCCACAAAACCCCTGACAGGAGGCACCAAGACAATGTTCTCATCATAAGCCATCGGAACGATTCCAAGATACCCGCGTGATCCTAAAAAATTTTAGTGAAATTTGAGAAGAGAAGAGTCAAAACTCTATGCCAGGATCCCTTACCAGAGCGATGAGGAGACTGGGAAGTAAAAAGAATTCCTATATCTCCGATATATAATTCCTAAATACTCAAAACATTTTTCTAGACACAACTCGGCCGCTAAAAACGATCAAGCAATGGGCTCCTAAGGTCGGGGAAGGCTCTGATACCAACTTATAACACCCTCGATGCGACTATAGCTCCCACGTGTCGAGGCACGACTTAGAGACATAATCGCATTGAAGGCATATGTCGCAAGTGAGGTAATCTTCACACAACCCATGTAATACATAAGGGAAAGAGATAGATAGTTGGCTTACAATCGCCACTTCACACAATTACATGAATAAAGCATTACATCAATCAAATACACTCATGGTCCGACTACGGAACCAAAATAAAAGAAGAACCCCAAATGCGACAAAGGTCCCCGATCGACCCCAACTGGGCTCCACTACTGATCAACTAGAATCGAAACAACACAAAGGAAAGATCTTCATCGAGCTGCTCCTGAGCTTGGTTGCGTCATCTGCACGGACTCATCGGCACCTGCAAGCTGGTTTTGGAAGTATCTGTGAGCCACGGGGACTCAGCAATCTCGCACCCTCGCGATCAAGACTATTTAAGCTTATGGGTGAAGTAAAGGTATGAGGTGGAGCTGCAGCAAGCGACTAGCATATATGGTGGCTAACATACGCAAATGAGAGCGAGAAGAGAAGGCAAAGCACGGTCGATAAAAGTATGATCAAGAAGTGATCCTAAACAACCTACGTCAAGCATAACTCCAACAACCGTGTTCACTTCCCGGACGCCGCCGAAAAGAGACCATCACGGTTACACACGCGGTTGATTCATTTTAGTTAAGGTCAAGTTCAGGTTTTCTACAACCGGACATTAACAAATTCCCATCTGCCCATAACCGCGGGCACGGCTTTCGAAAGTTCAAATCCCTGCAGGGGTGTCCCAACTTAGCCCATGACAAGCTCTCACGGTCAACAAAGGAATAGACCTCCACCCGAGACGTTCCGATCAGACTCGGTATCCCGGTACAACAAGACATTTCAACAGGGTAAAACTAAACCAGCAACACCGCCCGAATGTGCCGACAAATCCCGATAGGAGCTGCACATATCTCTTTCTCAGGGCACACTCAGATTGTCTTAGGTACGGGTAGGCCAGCCCAGAGTTGCCCCTGGTGGCCACCGGCAGCTGACAGGTGGACCAACACTCAGAGGAGCACTGGCCCGGGGGGGTTAAAATAAAGATGACCCTTAGGAGCGCGACTCCCAAGGGAAAAGAAAAGGCTAGGTGGCAAATGGTAAAACCAATGTTGGGCATTGCTGGAAGAGCTTTACTTAAGGCGAACTGTCAAGGGGTTCACATAATAGCCCAACCACGTAAGGAACGCAAAATCCGGGAACATAACACCGATATGATGGAAACTAGGGCGGCAAGAGTGGAACAAAACACCAGGCATAAGGCCGAGCCTTCCACCCTTTACCAAGTATATAGATGCATTAACTAAATAAGATATATTGTGATATCCCAATAAGGAACGCCTCCAATCTTCACCTGCAACTAGTAACGCTATAAGAGGGGCTGAGCAAAGTGGTAACATAGACAATCAACGGTTTGCTAGGACATGGGGGGTTAAGGGTTTGACATGGCAATTTGGGAGGCTGACAAGCAAATGGTAGGCATCGTAGCATTGGCATAGCAAAAGAGCGAGCAAACTAGCCTAGCAAAGATAGTAGTGATTTCGAGGGTATGATCATCTTGCCTGAAATCCCGCAAGGAAGAAGAACGGGTCCATGAAGAAGATAAACGGACGTAGTCGAACGGATCCTCACAAACACGACGTTACCGGAAACAACCCGAAGACGCAACACCAGAAAGAAGCAAACAACATAGTAAACAACCAACACAAGAACATGGCATGATGCACAATCAAGTATGATGCATGTCCGGTTTAATGAGGCATGGCATGGCAAAGTGCACAAGCAACCCAACAAATTAAGTGGAGCTCAATATGCAATGAGTTGCATATTGACGAAACACCACGATAAGTTATTTAGTTTGATCTCGTTTATGTACCCCAACAATATTAAATGTTGTTAGCATGGCAAGAGAGTGAAGCAAATGAAAACTACCTATCTAGTCAAGGTTAAATGAGGCCGGAAACAACGAACAACAATTCCGGAAACTCCTCATGAGCATATTATAGATTTAGTACTGTTCTGCCCTAAACACAATTTTAGAGTTGTTTAACATGCAAATAAAGGTCACCATGAAAAACTAGGCAAAATTCTACCCCATTTACATATAAAGTTTATTTAAATCCGAGCTACGGTTATTTAGTTATGAATTAAATCATTTTAACATGGCATAGGAGCAAATTCAATCAAACATCATTTTAAACATTTTGAACATGGATGAAAATGACATATTATTGAACTAGACAAAATTCTGAGGAAGTTTCATATATAATTCATTTTAAACCGATGCACGAATTGTGAGTTATTATATGCATGAACATGAGGGTCTTTTCTGCAAAACTGGTCATCTCTGGATAAATAGGAAAAAATCCCAGGCACTGAAAAAAAACATCACGGGCCGAGATGGACTAGCCCAATAGCAGGAAGGAAAAAAAAGAGGCGGGCGCTGGGGGTGTCTCACCCCTGGGCTGCGGCCCGTGAAGGAAGAGGAGGCAGGCCGGAAGGGCGGCGCGGATCTGGAATTGGGCCGGGGAAGCTGGAGAGATGGGCCGGCCCACGAGGCACAGGTGAGCGAGAGCCCTGTCGTGCTCCTCCTGAGCTCGAAGCCGAGGATGGCCACGGCGGCGGCGCGGCGGTACAGGGACTCCGGCGAGGGCTGCGAAGGCCGGGGGCGCGCGGGAGGCGCCGGAAACGGGTAGATCAGCGGCGGGGCAACCAGATCTGGGGCGGAGGACACCCAAGGACGACGGGGAGGCCGGGTTCGACAAGAGGGCGGCAGCTCCAGCGAGACCCGTCCACTCCGGCGACGAGCACGAGGCATGGGACTCCGGCGAGGACCCCTGGGGAGAACAGAGAGAGGACGCTCATGAGAGAGAGAAGCAGAGACGAAGAGGATGGCGGCACTGGTGACCTGGCGAAGCGGCTGGGCGAAGCTCCGGCGATGGCCGACAAAGGGGCGGCGGCGGCGCGCCGATCCGGCAAGGCGAAGGGGAGCCGGGCGCTCCTGTGCCGCCGCGGCGAAACTGGGCCCGCGCGGGCCCCGGATGGGCTTCGCGGGCCGACGGCGAAGTGGGGCGGCGCGGGCGCTGACATGGCGTGCTGTGGTTGGAGGAGAGTGGCGGCAGGGCGATGTGGCGGCTTCTGATTGGATAGCGTGAGGTGGAGGCTGGACGCGTCCGGCGGGCGCGGACATGTCCGGCGGTGGAGTGGGAAGAAGCTAGGGTTAGATCTGCGCGAGGATTTCGGAGGGAGACACATATATATAGGTAGAGGGCGCTAGGAGAGTCCAAATGAGGTGCGGTTTGCGGCCACGCGATCGTGATCGAACGCTCTAGATGATGGAGCAGAGTTAGGTGGGTTTTGGGCCAAAATGGAAGGGTGCTGGGCTGCAACACACACGAGGCCTTTTCGGTCCCTCGGTGAACCGTTGGAGTACAAACGAAGTCCAAATGGTACGAAACTTGACAGGCGGTCTACCGGTAGTAAACCAAGGCCGCTTGGCAAGTCTCGGTCGAATCCGGAAATGTTTAACCCCCACACAAGAAAGAGAGGTAGAAATGACCACCGGAGGAGAACGGAACGCCGGAATGCAAAACGGACAACGGGGAAAAAGCTCGGATGCATGAGACGAACACATATGCAAATGAAATGCACATGATGACATGATATGCAATGCATGACACGCAAGTAATGATAAGGCAACAACAGCGAATAACTGGACGACACCTGGCACATCGATCTCGGGGCGTTACAGTTAAGTATGCAGAAACAGGTTTCACAAGATCTTATTACGGCATTGGATCTGAAGCAAGTTCAGAAAATAAGAAAAATAGTCGAAGATCAAAGCAGAACAGTATTGAATCAATGAGCAGAAATATATGTGAGATCTATGGTTTTGGGCAGGAAACTAGCGGTGGATACTGAAAGTTACCGCTACACAAAGCAAGGGTTTACATGTGCATCCAGGAGCTAGTACATGAGTATGAACAAGTGATGAACACCGCAAGAACACGAAGCCCTAGATCAGATCTATGTTGAGAAGAATAGAAGACCTACCAGAGCTGAGGAAAACGCGGAAAGGTCGCCGTGGCTTTCTGGCGTGTTCAAGTTGATGCAGCGGCCAAGGGTTATGCAGAAGACGACGGCGGCGGCGGAGCTCTGAGACTGGCGACGCGAGGAAGACGAAGAGGAAGGGCACGAAGGGAAGAAAAGAAATGACCCTTCGGGCCTATTTATAAGGCAAAGGACATGTGTCAGGCGCGGGAATCAAGGGACCGCAGATTTTGGAAGTAGGGCGGTCACCTCGGTCATTGCGAATCTATTAAACAAGAAGATATCATGGATGCTTTCTTTATGACAGATGATGTCACGCCGGTTTACAGCAAACAGAGAAGATGACGTCACGGTGGTTCAACAACTACAAGAAGATGTTGAAGACGAAGATTTTTGCTAAGGATTGACATGAACCTATTCAAATCAATCTGGGGCCTAATGTTGGGGATATTACTACTGGGCATAAACCGGCCTACCTGGGCCGGATTAACTCCATTAGTAGTTCAAAGGTGTTAAATCCCAAAGAGGCAGATAAAGGCCCAGGGCCTGTAGTCGGTTTACAACCTGTAGCCGTACATCAGCTTTGTGCATATACTTGTAATATAAGTTAGGAACAAGGAGAGACCAACCCGGATACGAGTAGGAACCGGTGTTGGGACTCTCTGAACCGGCAGGCGTCACCCATGTATATAAGGGGACGACCCGGCGGCGGTTCAAGGACAACAGACAACAACTCGAGACAGAGGCGAAGCTTATTTGCTCCCTAGTCATCGAAACACCCATCAATTCCATCACAACTAGAGGTAGGCTTTTACCTTCATTGAAGGGGCCGGACTAGTATAAACTCTCTTGCGTTCTTGTGTCCGCTTTAACCCCTTCAAGCTAACCCGTAGCGATGGCTCCACGACTAAGTCCTTTCAATAGGACATTTGCCGTGACAAAACCACGACAGGTCCATAGCTAGTAGCTAGATGGATTCTTCTCTCTCTCTGATCTTAAATACAATGTTCTCCTTAATGTTCTTAGAGTTCTATCAGATGTAATCTTCTTTTGCGGTGTGTTTGTTGGGATCCAATGAATTGTGAGTTTATCATCTGAATATTCATGAGACGTAATTAAGTCTTTTTTGAACTTTCTTATGCATGATTGCTATAGCTTTGTATTTCTCTCTGATCTATTAGATTGGTTTGGCCAACTAAATTGATTTATCTTCAGTGGGGGAGGTGCTTTGTGATGAGTTTAATCTTGTGGTGCTCTGTAGCTTTTCTATCAATTGCCCAACAGTAATTTGGTCACCCACCATATGATATGTGTTCGAGAGAGAAGCCTCTACTAAAAACTATGGCCTGGGGGTCTACTTTTATCACACATATATATATATAACCAAAATATCTTTGCTGCAATTTTTTATCTTTTATTTTGTTTTGCAATTTATCTATCTACCACTACAAAATTTGACCCTTGAAAGTAATGAGTTCAAGGGGATTGACGACCCTCTTGCCCGCATTGGGTGCAAGTATTTGCTTTTTTGTGTGCATGTGCTATTCATGAAGCTTTGTGTGATTCTCCTACTGTATTGATACATTGGTTCTCATTTAGGGAAATACTTATGTCTATTGTGCTACATCTCCCCTCCTCTTCGGGGAAAAACCCAACGCGGCTCAGAGGTAGCAGGAAGAATTTATGGCGCCATTGCCGGGGAGACATCATCAAAACCTATCAAGTACCTCTGCACAAACTATTATCTACTTGCTCTACTTTTTATTTTCTTTTTTATTTGCATTTGCCTCTTGTTTTCATCTCCCCCACTTTTATTTTTTTTACAAAAATATTTTTTGTTTGCTCATTTTCTTGCTTTGTCGCTATGTCTCAAAAAAACACTAAGTTGTGTGATTTTTCAAGTACTAATAATAATGATTTTATTAGTACTCCAATTGCTTCTCCCGTCATTTGTGTTGAGTGGTGTAATATTAATGCTGCTTTGCTAAATCTTGTTATGAAAGAACAATTTTTTGGTAGTCCTAATGAAGATGCTACATCCCATCTTAACACTTCCGTTGAATTATGTGAAATGCAAAAGAAACAAGATGTGGATAATGAAATTGTTAAATTTAAATTATTTCCATTCTCACTACGAGACCGTGCTAAAACTTGTTTTTCATCCAGTATTGATTCTTGGGATAAATGTAAGGATGCTTTTATTGCCAGGTATTTTCCTCCCGCTAAAATTATTTCTCTTAGAAATCAAGTTATGAATTTTAAGAAAATTGAGCATGAAGATGTTGCCCCATCTTTGGAGAGAATGCAACTAATGATTATAAATTGTCCCGCTCATGGTTTAAGTTTATGGATGATTATACAAAATTTCTATGCGAGACTAAACTTTGTTTCTAGAAATCTTCTAGACTCTGCTGCAGGTGGTACTTTTATGGAAATCACATTGGGAGAAGCTACAAAACTCCTTGAAAATATAATGGCAAATTACTCTCAATGGAATATCGAAAGAGCTCCAACTAGTAAGAAGGTAAACTCTGTCAAAGAAATTACTACCTTAGGTGATAAAATGGATGCTCTTATGAAATTGGTTGCTAATAAAAATGATCATGTTAATCCTAATTATGTGCCATTATCTACTTTGATTGAGTGAAATAATAATGTCATTGATGTCAATTTTGTCTCTAGAAATAATTTCAATAACAATTCTTATAAAGGTAATTTTAATCATAGACCGTATTCCAAAAATTCCTCTAATAATTATGGCAATTCCTACGGAAATTCTAATAATAATAATAATAATAAAGGATACCTACTGATCTTGAAAGCAATATTAAGGAATTCGTTAATTCTCAAAGATTTTTAATGCCATGGTGGAAGAAAAATTGAATAAAGTTGATGATATGGCTAGGAACATGGATAGAATTGCTCATGATGTGGAAACCCTTAAATCTCAAAAATTTCCACCTAAGCATGGTATTATTGAATCCAATAAAGTTATATGTCTCCATTAATAAATTAAAGAAAGAACCGATAGGTTGAGAGCTAAGCGAGAATTCCTAGAAAAGACTATTCCACCCGATTTTTATCGTAATCATGATGAAGATATTAAAAAATTGGTGTCTCACCCATTGAATATTTTTTTAGTAATACATAACTTGATTAAAAAGGGATTGGATATGAGTCAACTTTAGTTAGAAGGTGTCTCAATTGTACGGAGGGTGCTGATCTTAATGATAAAATTAACAAAAGTGGGTCTGGAGGTCTGGAGAGATCAAGACTTTAACTAGACATGTGCCCACTACTTTGGATTACAAGGACTTTAATTATGATAGTTGTCATTTAATTGAGTGTATTTTCTTGTTGCAATCCATGATAAATTCACCCAATGCTTATGAACAAAATAAACCTTTCCCTAAACATATCGTAGAAGCTATGATGAAAACTCATGAAGAAAAACTAGAACTAGAGGTTTCAACACCTAGAAAATTGCTTGATGAGTGGGAACCTACTATTAAATTAAATACTAAAAAATGTGAATGTAATGCTCTATGTGATTTAGGTGCTAGAGTTTCCACTGTACCAAAATCTTTATGTGATGTGCTAGGCCTTCTTGATATGGATGAATGTTCCCTTAATTTGCACTTAGTGGATTCAACTATTAAGAAACCATTGGGTAGAATAAATGATGCGCTTATTCTTGCTAATAGAAATTATGTGCTCGTGGATTTCAGTGTGCTTGATATTGAATGTAATATGTCTTGCCCTATAATACTTGGTAGGCCTTTCCTATGAACCATAGGTGCTATTATTGATATGAATGAAAGAAACATAAGGTTCCAATTTCCATTAAAGAAAAGAATGGAACACTTCCTTAGAAAGAGAATTAAGCCACCATATGAATCTATTATGAGGGTCACCTATGGTATGAAAACTAAGGATGACAATACTCGAAACTTTGCATTATGCCTAGCTAGGGGCGTAAAACAATAGCTCCTATTGGGAGGCAACCCAAAAGTTGTCTTATTTTTCTTTGTTTCTTTTCTGTTTTTGAGTGTTCACACCATTATTCTATTGTTATGATTGTGTTTTTTATGTTTTAATTAGTGTTTGTGCCAAGTAAATCCTTTGGGATGTTTGGTTGATAGTTGACTTGATTCTGTGAAAAAACAAAAACGTTTGCACCCAGTGTTGGACTTTTTAAAATTCACTAGAACGTGATAAAATTATTAATTTTTTACACGCTATTTATATACAAATTTCCCACGTTGTCCTAACCTTTCAGACTTTTTGGAGTTACAGAAGTATTGCGTTTGTTCTGATCATTACATACCATTCTGTTTTTGACAGATTCTGATTTAAATGCATAGTTTGCTTGTTTTAATGATGCTATGGATTATATCGAGGGGTATAAGGCCCTTCCCAATGCTCCACCTTGTACAGGTGCTAAGAATGCCAACTAAGCAAAAAATCTGATGTGGCATGCTAGCTAAGAAGAGAGAGAGAGTAGTATGGTGACCCCAGGAAGAAACGGTGCTAAGCGCGTGTACCTAGGTGAAAGCACAATTCTGAGTCTACAACTAATTAAATGCATGAAGCTTAGCACCCCAAAGCTTAGCACCTTTGCATTGGGGACTTGAGTTGCTAAGGCATTTAATATACTTAGCACCTCATCTAAGCACCTTTGCATTGGAGGAGGTCTAAGGGTGTTTCGGTAGCCCTCCAGCTTCTCAAATCCTCAACTCCAGACCCGGAATCCAGTCGAACGGTCCAAATCCCAACTATGGGATAGAGAAGCTCACTATTAATGCGGTGTAACATTTGTGGAGTCATGGAGTTGGGAAACCCGAGCTCCCAGAAATCGAAGGAGCGGAGTTGACAGAAATTACGCGTGATTGCCACCGCCAAGTGAACATCGAGCGTTTCGATTCGAGCACATACCCCCGCATGACTATTGTATCCCCATGTTCTCCTCCTCCTCTCGTTCCTCACACAACCCATGTGAGCCAGCCAGCAAGAGGCCGCCGAGCCCATTGACCACCCAAGTATCCGGCCGCCACCATCTCCGCTCGCTGCCCGCCATCTCTATCGTCCTCCGCCGCAGCCGTTCCAATCCACTAGGAGAAGCCGAGGACGCAGGAGTAATGGCAGCCGCTCCCATCCCTGACCCCCGACGGCCTCGCCGGATCCAAAGGAGGTCGATCCAGCGACCATGGCTACCCCATCCCAACTTGTAGTCCGCCTGCATCGCCGTCCATCGCTCATCCCCTTCTCAAGGCCTATGATCTAATCTGATGTGCTTCATTGACCAAGAGAGAGAGAGAATTTTTTGAGAATCTCTAGGAGAGAGATAGATGGGTTGTACATGGTACATGGTGAGGTTGATCAATGGGTTGTGGGCCAGCTAGAACGGGCCAGATTCGTTATTTGTGGGCTTTCGGCCTAGTGGGTCGATTCTAGCAAGAAGCTAGCGCACCGAACAGATTGTTCACTCCGGGAGTTGATGAGAGAAGCTGGCTACTGGCTACAGCAACGGAGTTGAGGATTTAGCAGCCGCAGAGGACTACCGTACAGGCCCTTAGATACTACAACTTGTATCTAGAGTTGATGCAAAACGGAAGCAGGAAGAAGCCACCAGTTCTTACAAACCAACAAAAGGCAAAAAGAACAAAAAAGCCAAACATCTAACTTGGCGCATAGATAAGCCATTTGGCATGGCACATTGGCCAAAAACCAGAAGACATCACGTCTCTCATCTTTGCGGCTTCTAGAGGAAAATAAAATGAAATTTCAAGAAAGCCAGGACCAATGATGCTAGGACCACTCGGATTACTACCCCCGTCGTAGTCATTATGGCTCACATTTTGAAATATATTGACTTGTTGAGTAGTCTGAATCAAGTGGTGCCTAACCCTAACATAGCATGCCTCGTATTTTTGAGATTTACCATTAGTGGGGAGTATTTGGCGACCTCAGCCTACAAGGCGCAATTTTCTGGTGCCACAAAATCGTCAATGCAATGCATTTAAAGGTTTGGGACTCTAAGATGTAAATTCTTTGTGTAGCTCATCTCCCAAAATAGGGTTTTGGACAAAGTGCCGTCATTAGTGGCAAGGATGGCCAAACCTTGGCCTTTCCCCTATTTGCAAATGAGTGCCAAAATGGCTGACTCGTCTTCTCTTCCAATACCACTACATGCTTCGCATGTGGTGAATGCCAGATGCTTGGCTTGGGCTTTTTAGCCATGGCATGTCCCTATTGGTGATGAATATCTCAGTTAAAGATCCGTGGCTCACCGAATTATTTGGCAAAATTCCATACGTGGATCATCGATTGAAGGTCGTGGCGACCCTCACGATGCTTATCCACTGGACAATTTGGAATGAGGGAAACAAAGACATTTTCGAGGTGCTTCCACTATGTCGTCTATCATCCTCTCGAAGATCAGAAATCGGGTAGGAAATTAGGCAAGACCCATGCCAAGCATTTTGCTGGTAGAGTAGACCTTCGTACTCTTTTTTTTCTTACATCTCTTTTCTTATATGCGAGGCACTCTTAATCAATGGAACATGAAAAATATTTCCCTCCATTCCAAGGAAGAACTTGAAGCAAAATTATTATTTTTGGCAAATATGTAACTTTCCTTTTCTGAACTTGGAACATAAGTTTTTCTTTTCTTTTCTTTTTTTGCGGGAAAAACTTGGAACATGAGTTTCTTAGATACTTTTGAATAAAAAAGCACAAGACATGCCATGTTTTTCTGTTAGTTTTCCATCAACGACATTCAAATTAATCTCATTAGTGTCCAAAAAGCTCATAAGTCATATCTTGATGTGTCAATATGCACCGGGTTGCCGCCAACAAAAAAAAAAACAACTCCACAACACTGAAAGGCAGAACAGATGTGCATGGTCACTAATCGGGTGTGAACAATTTCTCCATGGGGGCCAAGCAGCCACTTACCCCTGAACTTTCATTTTCATCCACCAAATCACCACATCAAATCAACCGGTTCACACAATCGAAATCCAAATCCGTCCCACATGCCATCCACAAAAAAAAACACATGTGAGCACAAGACAAAGGGGAATATGCTGCCTACCTATCCATCAACCCATCATCTATCGGTGACAGATAGAGAGATGCCATGCCGAGTACCGGTGTATCACCGTATGGCTGATCCCCAGCCGTCCCTTCCATTAGTGGCTGCGCGCGCTGTGCCGGGCGGGTGATCAATCTCTTCTCTCGACGACCATAACGCACCATGCGATTCGCCGTGGTCGCCGTCAGATTCCTGCGCGGCAGGGTCATTGTTGCAGGGAAAGAAACGAACGTCGGCAGTCTCCGGCCGTGATAGCGAGGCCAGACATGAAATGGGGTGGTAGGACAGGGAAACGGAGGGATAATGACGATAGTTGCCGGCCTTTCGAGGAAAATGCGTGGACGGGGCGTGAGGTGGCCGTCGTCGATGGTAACGGTCTTTTCGGAGGGATTGCAACTCCCACGACATATCTAGGTATGCTTTGGAATAATCAACAGTGCTTCTGATCACCATGTTCTTACCTCAGTGCGTGCGTGTACGGATGGCTAGCCGGTGGTGTGTCAGGAAGGCGCTTGATTAGGCAACAGTCAAACGTGCGTTTTCGAAACGTTCCATGGTGGAGAGCTCTGATGGAGCATGGTCTTCTGAGTTCACATTCTCCTGGCAACGTCTTCAAATTTTCGTCCTGCAACACAAATAAATGGATCAGACGACTATGCTTCTCAGCGTGGTAGTTAAACCGTTTGCTTATAGGCAACGCCAGTCAGGAGCATGAATCACTAGAGCCATGGACTTGTGGTGGTTGACGCCTGAGAAACACATGGGGCACGCACGACGTTAACACTTTGAGTCGCGCACACACAAAGGATCAGCTAAGAGCTTAGCCGGCCGGCCGAAGGATCATCCAAGGACGACCCGTCGCTGTACGAAGGATCCATCTCGCCGGCCGGCGTGGCACATGAGGATGAGGCGAAACGTATCACGCCGCACTCCGGCGCTAGCTAATGCTTGTACCCATCAGGGGGGCTATGTGGGCTTGGAATTCCGGGAGCTTTTGGCTCGCCATCCGTCGGTCAGCGATCATTAGTTGCTGGTGAGGTCTCGGGGTAACTTCACATGCATGGTGCGTCTTTTTTCTTTTTGCGAAAAGGATCAAATCTAAAGACCTTTTACAGTACATCAAGATAATATGAGCCGTTTATTTTTGTGCATGAAGGGTTCAGATAAAGTAATACTACACCTGAATACGAGCAGTATTTTTCAGACAGAAGGGTAAATTTGGCATATTTAATTTCGCTGGGAACATGGCAACCGGCGCCGCTGCTCCCGTACGCCGTTTCCCGGAGAGATATGCACTGGAACTGGCTAGTACGTAGCAGATCAGCTGAGCAGCTAGCTTCGTACGTGAGTTCATCGAAGATCAATCCACCTGCCTGGTTGCTTGAGATCAATTTGTAGGTTTGTCCGTATCTCGATTAATCCACCTGCCAGGTTGCTTTGGGAGATCAGCTTGTACATTCGTGTGT
This sequence comes from Triticum aestivum, assembly GCF_018294505.1. Taxonomy (NCBI): domain Eukaryota; kingdom Viridiplantae; phylum Streptophyta; class Magnoliopsida; order Poales; family Poaceae; genus Triticum; species Triticum aestivum. The sequence goes on from NC_057812.1 coordinate 147,134,055, forward strand.
GTCTCTCGATCAAAAGCATCGGCAAATCAAGTCGTACAAGTATATGCCGGAATGTATTTCGTGTATGGGATTGTGCCAACAGATTGATTCACCGGGAGGGCTGCTTGAGGCGCGAGCAGTCGAGCACGCCATGGTTAATCTCGCAGGGCTCCTCGAGGCGACACGCCATCTTGCCGTCGTATTGGTGCTCCTTATATCATGGGAAGTTGGCAGAGAGAGGCAGCTGCCTGCTGGAGGCGGGCAGGCCGCGTCAGGATTCCGGCGATGTCGCTCCGGTGCGTGGCTTTGTGAAACGAGTAAGGGAAATTACACATCTGTCCTTGAGTTAAAATTAAAACTGAAGCATAATAACCGTTGGATCGACTTAATACTACCCACTAACTTCGGTAGTATGATGTACCGTAAAAAATAATAAAAGATCACCAACAGCATCTCAACATACTAAAAATCACATCGAGATTCTAAGACCACTGAACAACCATTATTGCCGTCAGAAGGAGCCGCCATGCGTCGCTGTCTCCTCTTCTTTATCAGAGCCGGCTTGACCTTATCGATGACAGCTGAAAAGTCTTCGTGCACATGCCCCTAAGAACCGGCGCCTTGGACCCGCAGTTGTTGCCGTTAAACCCTTGCATAGATCTAAAGCACCTGACACCAAATCTCGTCACATGACGAGAAACTCTAACCTCACCGCCTCAAGAAGACGGCAGGAATCTATGTCGGAGATCTGTCAACTACATCCAGACGGATAAACTCGAGTAGGAGCAGAGCCCGAAAGAAAAACTGAAAGAAGAAGCGCCGTCATCTGCTCGAGCGCCGCACTTGCGAGAACTAAAAAATCCTGACTTAAACTACCAACTGGAGCGGAGGCACCGGGATTCTCCTTTCCATGCCGGCCACCGGAGTGGCAGGTAGAGGGGAGACGAATCTGTGAGCTCACGAGTAAAACCTAAAAAGGGAAAGTTTGCCCTAGCCACTTAGGGTTAGGGGAGGAAAATATGTATATATGTAATCTACATGCATGGATTGGTATGTGTGTCTTTGTTCTTCCCTTGTAAGTTGATTTGCTCAGCATCGATCCTACTTTCTTTGTAACTTAATATAAGACATTTGTTGATACTGTTATGACACTAAAAACGCCTTGTAAAAAGTTAAATTTAGTACTATTTGATTCTGGCTGTTTGTTTATGGTGTATCATGCACCATGTACCACGTGTCAGCATACAGATCCCTTTGCCTTTGGACGATCCTTCATTATGAGGCGATGGAAAGTCCAAATGATGGATCGATCATTAGCGCATTATAGCGACAAGACGACTGAGGTCTAGGTCGTGCCGGGTCATATTTTATCAGAGTTGTGCAATGCCTGTTTACCCAGGAGAGATCACTTTTAATATAATAATATTTGTCGGGTGTTTATAGTGGAGATGAATCACTTTTGTTGATCATCCATAGAATCTGGTGCCAGTATTTTATGTGGCGGACGTGGAAATCTTTTTCGCTTTTGTCTGTCAATTCTGACCGGGTTTCACCTCGCGGGTGACTTGGAAAGACAGGGAGTCCATTCGCGGCCTTGATCGATCGACATCTTGTTGAACACGACGCATGGAAAAAAATGTAAGGTAAAGTGGTACGGGCAGTGAGATGGCAGGCCCGGTACATTTCCGCCGGATTAAAACCCGTGTTATGTAATTTCAAAAAAAAAAGTGTCATGTGAGTTAGTGCGTTGATGGCTTAGCCATGAAAAAGGGTCCTTGGGCGATTTCGGCCTCAGATTGTGTGCTTCTCCAACATTTGGAGGCCCCGCTCTGCTGAGGTCGTATCTGGTGCAATACTGCAATCAAGTCATTACCTACAGACATACTCACATCATAGCATGTATCGCCCGTCTTATTTTTCTTTCTTTTAAGGGCCACTGGCTTTACACGTGGTCCTTTATTCAACTACTCAATGCTTATTTTATACAAAAAGTTTGAGGCGTCCACAATCATGTGCCAATGATCGTGAAAGAGCTTTTTATTCCCACAAATTAAGTCTACGCATGGCACGGACAAACAAAAAGAGACGGGTCCTTGTGAAAAGGAAACTCCAGCGGAAGAAACAAAGATACATCTCTGAAATTTGTAAAATGAAATAAAAACCAGTCGGGCCTGTAAGATGCTTGATCAATCGCATCAAGCTCATTTATCTAAGAAGAAATAAGGATGTGCCCAATAAGGTCATCTTCAACGGCAACCCGCAAATTTTCTCACGCATCCATTCGCGGACAGACGGGGGACCAGTTCGCGGATATGGATGAGGAAGGCCGTCATCCAACTGTAGCCGCATACATTTGGCCTCTCTTTTGTAATGAAAGCCCGCACATTCAAATAGCCGCATACATAAAGTTCATGAGTTCAAATGGTCGTATACATAGGGTACATACGTTCAAATAGTCGCATGCAGCAGTAGTTCAAATTTAGACAGGTTGAAATATTACATTTGAACATTGTTGTCCCCTTTAACCACCCACTGATGCTCAATCAGATATTCCTTCAGCTGCTCGTGAGTTGCTCGATACCGAATTTGCTGATGCATTTGAATAAACTCTTCAAATGTAACAAGATTTTGGTCTACAAGTTGGATAGGATCACCCATATTCTCAAATTCTAGAGCTACGGCAGCATCCTCAACAATCATGTTGTGCATGATCACACAACAAATCATCACCTTTCACAAGGTCTCCGGATCCCATTGTTTAGCAGGTCCACGAACAACTGCAAAACGGGCTTGCGGAACTCCAAATATCCTCTCGATATCCTTGCTAGCTGCTTCTTGTCTTTAGGCAAAGTGAGACTTTTTCTGGCCAACTGGATTAGAGATGGTGCTGACAAAGGTAGCCCACAGAGGATAGATACCGTCAACCAGATAGTAGCCCATGTTGTACTCATGTCCATTGACAGTATAATGGCAAGGAGTTGTTCCTTCCGCCAACCTCACAAACAATGATGATCGCCACAACACATTAATGTCATTGTGAGATCCGGACATGCCAAATCCAAAGATCATGTGATGCAACTGCTTCAAGAATGATTGTGGGCTTCTTAACATGACCATAATATTACCCTTGTAAAGCCTTCGGGCAGTTCTTCCATTTTCAGTGCATGCAGTCAAGCGATCCAAGAAAACCTGGCCACCCTCTTGCTTCTGAGATTGCCAAGAGCCTCTCAGTGTCTGGCACAGTTGGTTCTCTCAGGTATTGAGGTCGAAATACCTCGACCACAGCAGTTGCGAACCTGACCATAGCGTCTCCGCATGTGCCCTCAAACATTCGTAGGTACTCACCCCACGAATCAGCGGTCGTGCCATATGCAAGCATCCAGAGTGCGGGCATACACTTCTGGTAACCAGAGAACCCAATCGTTCCCACGCCATCCTTCTTCAGAATGAAGTAGTTATCATAGGACCAGACGCCATGGTACGAACGATCAAAAACAGTCTTGCGTATCCGAAAATGCCGGTGAAAATGGTTAGCGAAGAGTGCATCAGGGGCAAAGTAATCAATCATCAGTGTAAAATGGTTGTGCCCCCTGTTGCGGTTGAGCACTCAATGACGCTTGATCAGTCTCTTGAAATTGAGAACATGCTCCTCCGCACGCTCCACGTCTTCAAGGACCGCCTACATCATCGCCATCTCATCCGTGTACTCCCCCATGTTGGACGACTCAACATAGTGCTCGTATATGTAGTCCAAATCGGAATCCATTGCTTGAAATAAGAAGGAGCATCTTTTTTATTAACTCCGGCAATTCATCGAACAGTTGTCGGGCAAGGTGAGTATAGCAGTGGCGGATGGTACCTGCCGAGCGGTCGGATGAGATGGGCTGAACGGCGACGAAGGAGAGGCGGGATGGAGCCCGGCTGGAATGGTGAAGGTGACTAAGACGTCGAGTTTCGGCAGGTGGCGGCCAGGGTGGTGTAGCGGCGGAGAAGGCAAGAGCTACAGAAGGAAGGAGGGAAAATGGGAAGGATGGGTTTGCGGGTCAGAGAGGGGTTTTGGGTGAGCCAGGGGTGTCGGAGTCCTGCGTGTCTGCTATTCGGACTCCCGTAAAGCCCCCCCACGCTTGTCTCCATTTTGCGAGAGAAAACATGTCTAGACTGCCCCGTGGACTGATAAGGACCCGCGTTAGATGGCTTCCGTGATCCGTACAACATGATTCTGACATATGCGGGTCCGCCTTAGAGATGCCCTAACTATTTGGATCAAACTATATCTCGAGCAACAATAGAAGACACGGTTAAAACAAACTAGATGCACTTCCACGCATCATCATTCTGCTACTATCTGCATGTCAGATGGCCCATCATCGAAATTGCTCCACCTACGGACAAGGCTTAGAGCAACTCCAATGCGGAGACCCATTTCGTCCGCACGCGTCCGTTTGGGTCGGCGCAGACAGAAAAGTCGGTCCAACGCGCCGACCCAAACGGACGGGCGTCTGCTTTACGTCCGCCTGCCGACCCATTCCCGGCCCATTTTGAGCCGGATTTGCGTCGGTGCAGACACGAGACGGACGAGCGCGCGCCCGCCTACTCCTCTCCCTGGCCCGCTGGTCGGTGGCACCCTCCACCATTTCCCTCCATTTTCCCCAAAAACCCTCCCGCCCGCGCGCGCTCCCGCCGCTCGCCATGGACACCGACCTCGATGCCGCCGCGGGCCTCGCCTCCCTCGCCTCATCCGGCATCACAGCCACCCCCTCCGACAAAGCAAGCCTCGTGCACCCCGCAAGACCGTCGTCGCGCCCAAGCCGAAGAAGAAGCTGACGGCCGACGAGCGGGCAAGGGAGTCGGCGAAGAGAAAAGGTCAAAGGCACACGGCGGACGTGGGGGGAGGAAGCCACTGCGGCGGCCGCCATCGCCGCCGTCGCGCAGCAGGAGGCCACCAACGGCCGCGTCGCAGCGGCCACGAGGGAGGCGCTGATGTACCTAGGGTTAAACCCTGGCCAGCACGGCCTCGTTAATGCCGCCATGGTCGCGGCCAGCACCGGCTCATCGGTGTTTCCTCGAATGGTGCTGCCCGACTCACCCCGCGCGTCGGCTTGCACCCCGATGCCCAGTTTCCGCGTCTACCCGCAGGCCTCTCGATTCTCCGGGGAGTGCTCGCCTGAGGTGAGCGTGGTGGTGCCTTCCATGCACGCACCCGTGTCCATCGACCTCACCGCCACACCGGTGGCCAGTGGCTCGTCATTCGGAGGCGTGAGGAAACGTGTGCGACACATGAGCCGACGTACTGCCGGGCGCATGCAACCTGTTCGACAGAATGCCGGCCTCCAGCGACGACGACTACATGCAAAACATCATCTTCAAGGGTGGTGCGACGACCGCTGGCGGTGCCGCGGGGGGCGGCTACGATCCTGAAGAGACACAAAGCCAGGACGGCCGAGGGCCGTTCGCGCCGTCCACCTTTGATCAAGATCAGGTGGCCTTCATGCATGATCAGGTCTGCCTGGACCTGGACGGCTTCCCACTCGACCACGAGTTTCCTGAGGACTACGGCCAAGAGGAAGAGGATGAGTTGGACATCGAAGGGGAGCCTTTGTTCGAGGACGAGCTCGCCAACCAAGCCGCCGGGGAGGAAGACGAAGCGCAAGTGTAGGCGGACCAAGGCATACACGGCGGCCGAGGACAAGCTCCTTTGTGAGTGTTGGAGGGACATTGGGCAAGACCCCAAGACCGGCGCCGAACAAAAGGTATCAACCTTTTGGACTCGTGTCCATCATGAGTTCCATGAGCGCAAGAAGTTTATGCCATACCAAATGAAGGTGGATCATGAAAGTGGATCTCAACACCGTGTCGCCAAGGAAGAGGCCGTGATTCGAGAAGATGCAGGCCGACATGCTTAAGTTTGACGACGAGTGATCTATGGTGGCGAGCGGCATCCTTTTTTGTATGTCGGCAAGTGTGCTGGCATGACCACGGCCGCGATGGCGTGGTCAAACTCTCCCGCCCCTTTTTGTGTGCTGGCATGTGTGCCGGCCGCTGGCAAGTGCACCGGCTGAACTGTGTGCTATTTTTTGTCCCTGGCATTGTATGCCAGCGCTGGCATGGTGCCGACATGAACTTCGGGCGACGACATGGCCGCTAGCATGATCTATGACCACGAGTCTTTTTCAAAATTTGCGTGCGGACATAAAATGGGTCACCGCCATTGAGCGCACGAGGACGGACTCCAAGCGGGCGGCCGAACCAAACAGACAAAAGGCGGAAAAATCCGCCACCCATTTGGGTCGGTGCATTGGAGTTGCTCTTACCGAAGCTCTCCTACGAACAGGCCTGCGGGCGTCTAATTCATCTATCCCTCCTGAATTTCAGGGGGTGGGACCCTCCTCCCTTCAGTCTAACTATTCCACCTCCGTCCGTAAGTTTTAATCTGTAACAAAATGCCTGTAAGGCCGCGCTTGGATGCGGTGTATTCTAATATGGGTGTATTTATTCTGCATGTGTATTTTACCGGCCATGAACAGATCTCCTCTCAGAGTTCTTCATGGGATTCTTCCGGATGAAGCTACTCTCAACTATCGTCATATTGCACCAATGAATCGGTGCAAAGTCTGTTTAGTGATGAGGGAGGATATGGAGCACGCCCTCATTCACTGTTCCCATGTGCAACGGTTCTGGGACGAGGCCTGTGCTTGGTTTGGCATTCGTCTTCCCCGACTCCATCCGGACTCATGGGCTCGCGACATCACATGTGATCCCCGTTTCTCTGATGATGACCGAGCTAAGATCACCATTGTCATGTGGTCAATATGGCACTCTCCTAACCGAATCAAACACGGCGAAGAGGGGAGGGATCCAACATCAACGATCAGAAGCAATTAAGGAGGCTATTGCCCTCCTTCAGCTACCGCGCAAGGCAGCTGCCATCTTACCTGGGTACGGCTGGCGACCACCTGATGATGCTATTGTAAAAATCACAACTGATGGAGCACTGAACTTTGCCGAGGGACGGGGCAGAGCAGGTGGTGTCGCACGTTCTTCTTCGGCTTTGCTAGGTTCATGGTGCAAGCCATATATGGGGATTTCAGACCCCTTGATCATGGAAGCTTTCTCTCTGCGAGAAGGAGTCTTATTCGCCACCCTTTGAGGACTCTCGCATGTGATAATGGAAGTTGACTGCACGGAGTTAATGACACTCTGGAACACTCGCCACAATTCTCGCTCAATTGGAGAGCTTAGTAATCACTTTATTTCCTTTGATATTCAGCATATTAATAGGTCAGCGAACTTACCGGCGCATCTTTGTGCTTAAGCATGCTTGCACTCTGAATGTAACCAACTGTTGACTTGATGTAACTCCTAGCTTTCTAGTGACCAACCTCTTGACTGACTGTCCTAGGAATGCTCTCATATGAATAAAAGCTCTCTGAATTGCCCCCCAAAAAAAGAACAGATCTCCACCCGGAAATGAAACGACGAGCAGCGTCATTTTTTACAATTTTTTTTTTGACAAGTGTATCTGAGACCAGGACACAAACGGTAATCCAAACAAGCGCTAAGTGTAGCATTGCTCATCCGTCATCCACCAATTTCAGCCCATTTTCCCTGTTTTATTAGCAGCAAGTGCAACAACAACGGATGATTGACCGAGTTACCTAGTACCTCCAAGAAAAGCGGTCATGCTTTTTTGGTGCGTGATCTGGTCGGCGGATGGCCACTTCGGCGTACGCCGTAAACCAAGTGTTCCGCCAGATCACCTCTTGAAAGCTCGGTAAACCACCGAGCTTCGCACCAAATTTCGCGTCTTCTTCTCGTTCAAGGCCAGGACAAATTTGGCGTCGTATTCTTACTGTTGCGCCCACAAGGACATGTCTCCATGATACTGACACCCATTTGTATATAGTCGTTTCAGGACGCATCTATCTAACACCTCGTGTGCACTACCACGCGTCGCTTTTGCCGCGAGCCGGGTTATTCTAAGGGTATTTTCTCTCTCTTTTTGACATCTTCTAGAGCGAAATCTCAGTGGCATGCGGGTGTGGTGGTTGGTGTTGCACGTGTGTGTGCGCGTGCACACATCAGGTAAAAACAGATGCATATGACAGGAGCACCAACGTATTTGCGGCAACGCCATACCATATTCTGGGCTTTGGGCTTTTTCTCTCCGTCGCACAACAAAGCCTAGAGGCAGCCGGCCCACACAAGACGCACATGCTGGCCTAAGAGCCTAGGTCAGGGCTTTACACACTTGGACAGTCCTTGAAAATTACTGAATGGACCTAAGGAAACAAGTCGAGCACACAACAAAAGAACAGATATCTTAATACCATCTTAAAACGCATGCACACTACAGAGTGGAGCAAGCTCCAAAATCTCAAAATCGTCGTATGCATTACCTCCTTTTACATATCCCGTACATGTCAGCATTTTCAGTTTACAGCAAACCAGGCAGGCAGGGCCAAGATGATTTACCTCTTCTTTCCCAGGAGGTCACCTCGACGCTTAGCCTCTCTCTCCGCCGTCTGGACGTAGAATTCGGCCCCGAGCATGTCGTTTATCTCGACATTTGATGATACGCTCGCTTCTGCGGTCTGAATTATCAGCTCGACGGTCAGAGTGAATCCTAGGGCTGAAAGCACGCGCACAGCATTGGCAAGACGGCAAATGTGTCTCCTTGTTTCTATTGGGGTAAAAGTCTCCGCTTCGGCGCTCAGCTTCTGTTCGTCTTCCTTCAAATCAGCAATTTCACGCACCACGACGTGCTCACCGACCCAGATGAAACCGTTGCAGCCAAGGATCAGGTCCACGTCATACTGCTCTAGATGATGGAAATGCAGCTTCCGGCGTTTTACCAGATACGCAGGCACCGTGAGCAATTGACCTCTCTGAAGCTGCATTAAGAAACTCAAGGCTATTCAATAACAAGTTATCAACACATTAACATTGTTTCGGTTCTGAAAAATGAGATTGTAACTCCAGCAGTCAAACACAAATCATCGATCAATCTAAGTCACAATCAAGAGTACAAACAATACAAGGTATCAGGACTACAACATGTCTAGAACTAGTACATTTACTTGCTTTGCATTACTGCGCAGGGTAATCAACATCAACTAGCATGCACATTAGAGGTAGCAGATTTTTTTCCCTGAGGACAATGGCAAGAGCTCTAGTGTCAACAAACTTTGATACGGAGGGAGTATTAAATAAGTTCAAAATAACTACAAGAGCCAGATTGCAAAGGCAACACTTCCACAATATTGCATAACTAATCTGGGGGGCTTTGAAAGGAACAGATTCATCGCATAGAATGGCAACGTAACACCGTAACCTAAACTGGCAGGGCACTGCGCAATAATAGTAGTAGCTGACAAAGAGTTGGTCTGGCATTTACCTTTCCATATTTTTGACTCCTTGCTTGTAGATGAAGAGATCCATCATGTTGGAAACCACGAACTTCAGCCTGATAAATGATTTCATGCAAAGTAGCAGCATCAGATTTTGCAGTACTGATCCAGTAAAAAAGCAATAAAGAGGCTGACGAACAATAAAAAATGAGAAAGGACATAGACAAGCCATCTTTCTGATATCATGAGCTTCCCTGGGGAAAAACATTAAAATGAAATGCACAGAAAACTTGAAGCTTGGATACATGAATAAACTGAAGGCAATGAAACACAGAATGCCTAATTCAGGAATCCTTGCGTGTCAGAAAACAAAATGCCTTGATTACCAACTAATTAATCATGGTAGTCCACTAACCAGATACAGAAAACTTTTTTAAAAAAAAGAACGGTGCATACAGCCAAATAGACACATGATGTCTCAAATTTCATAACTCAACAATCAGATTAATTTTGACTGTACAACAGTCAGATTAATTCCAGCATCAGATGAGACCAACAGACTGGTCCAACAGTATAATCCATGAGGATTCACAATCAGCAGTGAACAAAGATTAGCCATACAAATAGCAGGAAAATTCCTACACAGCAAGGCGACTCGTAATCAGCTGGGAGCCTTGGATAAAGATGCAACTGTCCATACTGTTATTGCCGCCCTTGAAACTCTGCAGACAGCTCTTGATGTGATCGTCCCTAGTATTGTGCATGTATTCTTTTCTGAGCCACCAAAACTATAAGCTGAGCAGGAGGCAAGGGAGGCCAGCTGTGGAAAAGTGCCTAGATAAATTGATGTGAGGTACAAGGTGGAATGGGAACGGCTGAAGCCTGGTGTTTTGATGCCTGCGGCGCAGACGATAAGCACTTGACACTTTCTGGTCCAAGTTGTTTTGATGCCTGTATAATTGGAAGGGCTGAAGCCTGTTGTGCCCAGTCAAGTTTCGCTTAAGAAGTTAAAAAACTGAAAAGCCATGGTAGATGGCATGAAACTCTGTGTGCTCTGTGCACCCATATTTGGGTTTGTTTTTTCAAAGAGCTGTGCTGGTGTTGATTCCCAGGGTGCGAGATTGGCTCTGTTCTAGAAATTAGCAAGGACCAAATTTGGTATGCTCTTCCGCTGTCGTGATTTCTCATATCCTATTCACTGTGCACTGTTTATATTTTCCATTTCCAGTTTCTAGTCCATGCAACACTCGATTTCACTTCTGTTCCATCTATTTACTACCACCAGTTCCAATCTGCTATTACTTATATTTTCCATCTATTTGTTATTTTGTTTAGAGCGTACGCTTTACATCTATTAGTTCCTCCACAGCTACACATCTTGGCTACCGTATGCTTCTGCCAGTTGTTCCTACCACTTAGTCATAAATAATTATATTGGTCCACCCAGTTGCAAGATTCCTTCTATCTTCTACTTCTAGCCAAACCCATCTACTAATTTGCTGCTGCTTGCAAAGTGAAAGATCAGGGTTTCCAAAAGCCTCATATGCAATTTGAGTCGTACGGTTCTGAATTAAAACAGGAACAATCACTGATCGAATGGTGTAGTAGCGAGAATGATGACTCAACCTGATATCAACAAGATGACAAACAGAAGCAGAAGAAAATACTCCAGGACTAATAAATGCATTTGTGGTGAACACTGAACAGGTGCGGAGAAATATGACAAGCTGAACTATTTGACAGTATTGTTCGTTCGTATTTGGTGTTACATATGTAAGCAACAAACATAAATTCAATCATAGATAAGGGGAAAGGAGTGTGATACTTACGCAGACAACATCATTTTCTTCAAATATAGCCCGCATATTAAGCTCATCAACCGCAGTTCTTCTTCTCTAATATTGGGATGGGAACAAAATATCAATTAAAAAACATTTTAGAATAATCAATAGTGACACGTAATGTACTCCCTCACTTTCGTAACATAAGATGTATTATGAAAATCGTTAAGACAATGGTTTGACCAACAATTCTATACCTATACCCCTACTAATAAAGGCAGGTGATATTCTTGGTTTGGTTTGGTCCATCAGGCATTTTTGCAAAAAAAAAAAACTAACGTTTTTGTGCAATCAACCTGCACTCCATGACGTAATTTAGGAAAAAGAAACGTTCGATCTACCATCGTGGGCCGGCCCTTCTGCAGTGAAAAATAATTCGTGGTGTGGAGGGATCGAACCCACGCCTCCCCTTTAGGGTCGCAAGGAAAGAACCAGCTGGGCTGGCTTTCACTTCTGTCCAAAATAAGGATTCGCTTATATTAATTAATAGTACCACCTCCCTGCTTTAAACGAAATTCCACCAATTTATATATGTCAGCAACTAGACAATCAACAAGCCTCCTCGGGAATTGAAGGTAAATTTGCTAGAGACACCCAATAAATAAGGACATACATGGCAATAAATAAAAGAGAGGCCCGATAAAAATAGAATATGTGCTATAAAAGAAATAAAAGAGAGGACGCAGAGGAGATTCGATAAAGATGGGATGTTGCGCTATTTCTCCTATAAAAGAAATAAAAGAGAGGACAAGTATGACAAGAAATAAATAGTGTGATGAAATAGGGGCCAGTACCTGCGACATGTATGGCAAGAAATAAATAGTGATGAAATAGATCATATCAAATGTAGCAATCTATTGGAATTGGTCAGCTGGGCTTGAGGACAAAAAATGCGTTGAACAACACCAACATCTTGTTTCAGACAGGTTGAGACAACAAACCAAGTGAACCGTTAGCAAAGGGGTGGGTAAATTATCAGATAGACAATGTTGATGAACAACATTGGGCGAGCATAGAGGAGGCATGAGGAGCTCCGGAGCAACGTTCGTCAGAGTGAAGCAAGGACGAGCTCAGGACGGCGGCGCAAAGATGAGCTTGAGGTCGTGGAGCAGAAGCCAGGAGCGGGAGTGCTGTTGAACATGCCCTAAGCTGATGATGCTTGAACTGGAAACCGACCATGATGCACACATGTCTCCGTAGTGTGTATCATCGTCTGTTCTTGTCTTTTCTTTTACCCGTACCAACACCCCATTCCACACATGACATGAATAAATGGATGATAAGTAGCCCGTTTCTGTGTACATATTAAATCTACATGCAAGCCGTGTTGAATTAGAAGACCTGGACCTGTGGAATCTTGAACTGTGCTTTTATAGGCTAAGACCATCTTTGTTCGGGCTGCAACTACAGATTCTCAGATTATAGACCATCTTTTGTAGACTAAGAGCATGTGGTATGTTTTTCTCCCGTTGCAACGCACGGGCCCTTTAATTAATATGTAGTTTATGTGATACTCCCTCCGATCCATATTAATTGTCGCTGCTTTAGTACAACTAATTGTCGCTGCTTTAGTACAACTTTAGTATAAAGTTAAGCAGCGACAATTAATATGGATCGGAGGGAGTACGGAAAGTTTTACTAAAGCAGCGACAATTAATATGGATCAAAAGAGTACAACACAATGAGTAGTTTTGAATACAAATCCAATGATATAACATTTATCTCACTCAAAGTGTATCTTAATAGACTAATTATTGGTCAAACCCTTGCTTAGCAAATCATACACCATACCCATACATAAGGAAAAGAACGGAGTACCAAAGATGACAGTCACTGGTCTGTTTTAGCATGATGCAACACATTCTAAAATAAGAGAGAGACAGGTAAGTAATATTTCCAGCAAACCATGAAATTCCATCTTAGCTTACTGTTAAGTCAGCTAGAGAGGGTACTTTGATGCATGTTGAATTATCTGTGGACATAGTGCATGGTATTATTTGCCTTGCAGATTCTATTGCGAGGATATCCCTTTCGCAATAATTTTGGGCGTTCACACGGTAAAGGTGCAGAATAGCATACCTGAATTCCATCAGGCAAATTCATCGAAGAAAGCATCAAAACAGCATCTTGACTAAAGTTTATCTCCAACCGCCAGCGCTTTGGAGCAATCTTGGACAAAAAAATCAACACAGTATCTGATACTGGTCAGAAATGAAATGCATTATTTGCATGGGGGCTGAACAAGCAGAAAATAAATCACACTGTGACGGCATGACTATACTAACAGCTAGATTTGCCACACCCTTGTTCAGACGGCCAAGTATTCAGAAGTAAATAACATGTGCCAGGATCCATACAAATAAGTGGATCTACTAACCTATAAAATATAGGGGAACCAATTGCACGGTCCATGTATATGCTATAAAGATCTGGCTAAACACATTTCCAATTTTTAACAATGTCCAACGATACTCATAGTTTAAAACTCAAGCTTTAAGCCAAATTGTAGAGCATTGCCATGCATTCCTAGCAGGAACCATGCCATAGAAATGAGAAGAATGTTGAAAGAGTGACACAAAGTGCACATACCTCGATGACACGGCCAACTATGATATCACCAACCTCTGGCTTATACCTGATAAGGTCGAAGAGAACAAAATGAGCCTTTCAGGTACCAGAACTAATTACAAACTCAATGCTTTACTCCCTGCTCTACGATAAGTCAATTAATATAACAAGCTATAATAAGCCCAGATACCTACAGTTTAAGCCGGCACAAATCATAAGCTCCCCAGCTCTAATCCAACACACTAATATTTCAGTGTGAAACTACAGTACCTCACCAATCACCATGAAAACTGCACTTATCCATTCATCGAGTCAAACCCGAATCCGCTAATTCATTCATAGGCACACCGTTATACTCAGTACAATAGCAACGCCACAGCATTGCAAGGATTATCCAGCAGGAACACAGAAATGGCATTTGCTGGAAACTGACGCAGCAGCGAAAAGAAGGAAGGCAGGGGGGTAATACCTCGCCCGGAGCGTCCGCACGTAGACGAGCTTGTTGACCCGCTCCACGACGCCGCACAGCGTCGCCACCACCTCCCCATCCTGGTCCGTGGTACCATGCCCTCTGCACACCAAAAATACACGCCCAACCAAAAAATCAATCCGTCGTCCATCACCAAGCACGAGTGGGGAACGGATAGAGAGGGGAGGAGACGGGAAAGTATTACTTGAGGATGTTGTCCTCGTGGTTGACGGGGATGTTGTCCGCGACGGTGACGGCGGCGGCGGACGCGGCCGCGGGGGCGAGGGTCTGGAGCTCGTGGAGCGCGGCCTCGAGGCGGACCCTCTGGGTCTGGTTCAGCGGGAGGTGGAGGTCTCTCATGGCCCGTACGCTGTGCCGGGAGCGCTCAAGGAGAAGGAGGGATGCGTCGGCGGGCGGCGGGGGTCGGCGGCGATCGACGGCGGAAACTAGCAAAAACCCTAGTAAAACCTGCCCGGTCCACCCACCACCGTCGCTGGAAAGCCACTAGGTTGAGCCGGGCCAGTAACATGGAACCAAACTGGGCTTCCGGGCCAAACTGGGCCAGAACAGTAACGCAAGCCTAAAAAAGACTATTGGGCAGTACTAGGCGCAGGCGCGCCGGCCCAAAGTTTTGGCTGATCGCGCCCCAGCCGCCCGATGAGGCGGGTCATCTGATTTGCATATCAGCAACGAGCTACGCCAACGAGAATTGAGTTTGGACACACCTCTTCCCTCTAGTTAGGGTTCCTCTCCTCTCGGCGGCGTTCTAGGCCGGCGTTGAGATTTCTCTTCCCTCCCCCATCCAAGCTGGTGATCTCTCTGTCTCGGATCGACTAAGGGGCAGTCCTGGCACTGCTACCCGATCTTGGACGGGTTGTTACCGGTTTAGAGGGGCGGCTGGGGTTCGGAACAGGGCCCGGCGGAGTATTTTCTTCGGGCTAGGGATCAAGTATGGCGACAGAGGCTTCGGGATCCGGCTCCCAAGACGATCTGGAGGCGATGATGAAAGAGTTGGGGCTCTCTGAGGAGGACCTTGATGATGTGGTGGTAGATCAGAAATCGGTTCCGCCGGAGGCGACTCGGTGGATGGCGATCGCTAGGGTTCACAATGATAAACCCTATAGTCAATTCTGGTTCTACAAAAACATGCGGGCTGCATGGGATCTGGCGCAGAAAGTGAACATCCGTCCCCTGGAGGACAATCTATACACCCTGCAGTTCTCGTGCTTAGGGGATTGGGAACGTGTGATGCAGGAAGGGCCATGGGCGTTTAGGGGTGATGCGGTGGTGATCGCTGAGTATGATGGGTTCACGAAGCCGTCAACAATAAATCTGGACAAGCTGGAGATATGGGCTCAAATCCATGATTTCCCAGATGGATACATTGCTCAGATGCCCTCGCTGGCAACCAAGATTGGTGAACTAGTGTATGCTGAACCCGCCTCACATGACTTCGAGGGGAATTTCTTTAGAGTCAGAGTCAAGATCGACGTGAATCAGCCCCTGAAGAACACAGTGTCACTCAGAATTGGAGAAAAGAGGATGTTGTTCCGTGTTAAGTACGAGCGCCTCCCGGATTGGTGTGCCGTATGCGGGAAACTTGGCCATCTCTACAAGGAGCATGGAGACGGGGTCCATCCACCATCCGCGCTGGTATTCAAAAACCTGAAGGCGTCGTGGTTCCGTGGAGCAGGACCGGGGCCAGGAGGAGCAAGGAATAGAGAGAGGAAGAGCAGTCGTAACACCAACTCGAGGGGAGACAATGGTGAACCACTGAGGACCGATGATGCGGCCATGACGGACGGGGAACAGAACAGGAAAAGGACTGCCCAGAGCTCAACTGTGGCGTCGTCCCATGAGGCGAACACGGGTGGGGGGAAAGTGTTGATGCTCCAAGCGCCACAGACAGCCATGAGCCCCCCACCCAAGCAAGATTTGAAAAGGCCAAAAACATCATCAGGGGAGCAGCAAGACCAAGACCTGGGCAACAACAGGAAGGGAGGAAAGAATTTAGAAGCAACATCGGCGGGCTTCCAAGGGGAGCACCGCCGGGCACAATGAGTATCCTCAGCTGGAACTGTCGTGGCGTGGGCAAGGCTGCGACAGTTCGAGAGCTTCGCGGTCTAGCGGAGAAACTTGCTCCTACCCTACTTTGTATTGTAGAAACACAGCTAGAGAGAGCTCGGGTAGAAAAACTAGCTAGTAGTCTTGGTTTTGATAATGCTTATGATGTTAGTAGCAGGGGCCGTAGTGGGGCCTCGGAATGTTTTGGAATAATCCAATAAAAGTTGAAGTTTTGGGCTACTCTGACTATCATATTGATTGCTCGGTTACAGCTCCGGATGAGGAACCATGAGAGCTACTGTTATCTATGGGGAGGCGCAAACCCACATGCGATACCGAACCTGGGACGTAATGAAAGGGATAGCAAATTTGAGTCCTCTTCCTTGGGTGTGTGTGGGTGATTTTAACGAGGTTTTACGTGCGGATGAGCAGGATGGTATTGGAGAACGAAGTAATGCTCAAATCCAGGGGTTCAGAGAAGCGGTCGATGTTTGCATGTTGGAAGACTTGGGCTACCAGGGCAACTTTTGGACTTTTGAAAAGAAAGTTAGGGGAGGAAGTTACAGCAGAGTGCGTCTGGATCGAGTGCTGGCCTCGAGTGCGTGGGCACTGCGGTTCCCGACGGCTTGTTTGAAACACCTAACGGCTGCTTCTTCGGACCATTGCCCGATCCTGCTGAAGTTGAATGACGAAGAAGTAAGGCCGCCTGCTAAGCCGCCTTTTCGGTATGAGGTCATGTGGGAAACGCATGCAAAATGGAACGATACAATCGCTCGGTGTTGGAAGGATGGACAGCCGGTATCTAGCA
The DNA here is from genome assembly GCF_018294505.1 of Triticum aestivum. NCBI lineage: Eukaryota > Viridiplantae > Streptophyta > Magnoliopsida > Poales > Poaceae > Triticum > Triticum aestivum. Next base: position 147,151,131 of record NC_057812.1, read on the forward strand.
TGCAGGAGCTGCAAGATAAGCTCAAGGATATATCACAGAACCTGGGGAGCTGGAATAGAGACACTTTTGGTAGTGTGCGTAAACAAATTAAACAACTAACTTCAGAATTGGAGAGACTGAGAAGCGATCCTGCCAGAGTTAGACCATCCCATCCGGAGCTTAAGATCAATGAAAAGTTGGTCAAGCTTTACCATAGGGAGGAGTTAATGTGGCGACAGAGGTCGAGACTAGAATGGCTGTCATCGGGGGACAAGAACACGAAGTTTTTCCACATGAGAGCGAGCATGAGGAGGAAGAAAAATATGATCAAAGCCCTAGCAAATGCCCTAGGAGTTGCCGTGACTGATCCGGTGCAACTAAAATCAATGGTGACCGAATTTTACCAGAACTTGTACACCTCGGTGGGGGTGAATAACATGGATCGGGTGCTTCAGCATGTCCCGAGGAAGGTCACACAGAGCATGAACGAACTGCTGTTAGCTCCATACAGTAAGGAAGAGGTAAAAACAGCCTTGTTTCAAATGTGCCCAACAAAAGCCCCGGGACCGCACGGTTTCCCTGCACAGTTTTATCAGCGCCACTGGGATCTGTGCGGAGATGAGGTAACTAAGGCTGTTCTTCGAATTGTCAGGGGGGAAGAGAGTGCAGAGTGTGTGAACGACACTGCCCTTGTGCTTATTCCCAAGGTGATGAACCCAACTCTCTTGTCCCAGTTCCGCCCTATTAGTCTGTGTAATGTTTTATACAAAATTGCATCCAAGGTGGTTGTAAGTGCATCTAGTGCCACCCCTAGTTGGTTTTGGAGTATTGACGACAAACCTAGTTGAGGGACTAATGTGTTTGTGAGAATTGCAGGATAACACAGGTAGAAGTCCCTCATTGATTCGGTTTTACTACCAGAGATGACCCCTAAAAATGTATGAAGACATTGAAGTCAAAGGTGGTATATGAAGATATTCACATTGAAGACTATGACAAAAGAAGACACGTTATGAAGCCAATGCAGCTCGAAGACTTAGATGTTTCGTAGTTCTTTTTCTTTTGTGTTGAGTCATAGGAACCACCGTACTGTTAAGTGGGGTCCAGGAGAACCAGTCAGAATGACTGAAGTGATGCCTAAACCAAAAACCTATGTCTTTGAGTGAAGACAATGAGAGCGAATCTTGTCTAGAGTCGGACAAGTCAGCTTTGCTTGTAGCCCAAGTAAAGTTGTCGCGTGAGTTTGAAATCTGACCGTTGGAACACGTGTCAGTTCCTTAGTGACCCAGGGTCATTTCGGACAAATCAGGTCGGGTTGCCAAGTGGTTATAAATAGCCCACCCCCTACAACCATAAATGGTTGGCTGCTCAGATTTTAGTGCACGGCTTTTGTCGTTTGAGAGCAACCCACCTCGAAGCCTTTGAGAGAAAATTCCTAGCGAGGAGAAAGCCCTAACCACCCAGAGCCAGAGTAAATTGGGCATCACTTAAGTCTTCTTGTTTGAGTGATCTGAAGACTTATTACACTTGAGGACTGTGCATCCTCCAGACGGTTAGGCGTCGCGTTCTGAGCATCCAAGAGACATTGTGGATTGCCAGTGAACGAAGTCTGTGAAGGTTTGGGAGTCTACCTTGAAGACTTACCAGAGTGATTGGGCGAGGACTATGTGACCTTAGCTCAAGGAGAATATGGTGAGGACTTGGTGTCCTGAGCTACGTGTTCAGGACTGGGTGTTCGGGACTGTGTGTCCTAAGGTTTAAATACCTAGCCGCTCCAACCAGACGTACAGTTGTCACAGCAACTGGAACTGGTCCAACACATCATTGTCTTCAACGAGTCACTGGTTTCATCTTCACTTCCTTTTACTTACTGTTACTCATTGTGAAGCCATTACATGCCTGCTATATCCTTTGTCTTCACAACGTAACTGTATGATTTGTTTGGCTTCATAACTTCTTCCTACCTGATCCTTATTACACTGCGGCTACTTGTCATTGTGCTTTCACTCTATTGAATACTTGACCGTGGCTTGTCTAGTGTAATCTAACTTCCGTTGCATAGTAATAGGCATATCTTTGTTGTTTGTCTTCATAACTTCCACGTCTTGAAGACTTTCATAAAAATCGCCTATTCACCCCCCTCTAGTCGATATAACGCACTTTTAATTGGTATCAGAGCTAGGTGCTCCCTTGTTCTGTGTGATTCGGTTTAACCACCTGGAGTTTTAGCTATGTCGACTGCAGGGATAATTAAAGTCTCCGCTGCGTGCCCCGTCTTCGATGGAACTGAATATCCCTACTGGAAGAATAAGATGCGCATGCATCTTGAAGCCATTGACGTCGACCTATGGTATGTCGTCGAGAACGGCGTTCCCAAGACTGGAGAAGGTGTCACTGTTGCTGATGTCAAGAAATTCGTTCAACTGGACTCTACTGCCAAGAACATCATCTGTGGTCATCTGACCAAAGAACAGTATGGCCGTGTGAGTGCTTTGAAGACATCCAAGCTGGTCTGGGACTGGCTCTCCAAGGTCAATGAAGGCATCTCAACCCAGAGAGATCAGAGAATCAGCGTTCTTCGCAACCTCTTCAACCGCTTCAAGCGAAATGACAATGAGAATGTCCAGCACACATTTGATCGGCTCACTAACATCACAAATGAGCTTCAAGCCCTCGGCGCTACTGAGATCACCAAACATGAAATCGTCAAGACGCTGCTGAGATCACTTGATAGTTCGTTTGACATCCTAGCCCTGATGATTCAAGAACGTCCTAATTTCAAGACACTCGATCCATCTGACATACTTGAGAGGCTCAACACACATGAGTTTTAGCTTTCTGAGAAAAGAGAAATCTACGGTCCAAACTATGGGCGAACTCGTGCCTTGAAGGCAAAAGCTGTTTTCTCATCTGAAGAAGAATCTGACAGCAGTTCTGATGATCCTAAAGACATTGGAAGGGAACTTGCAATGCTTGTGAAGAAGTTCTAAAAGTTCACCAAGAAGAAAGGCTTCAGAAAGGCTTCACGATCAAGCTTAAGGAATGATGAAGCTTCTGCTCATGACTACAAGAAGAAAACATGTCACAAGTGCAAGAAACTTGGCCACTTCATCTCTGAGTGTCCACAGTGGGACAATGAGAACAAAAAGAAGAAGAAGAGCAAGGAATATGACTCTGACGACAAGAAGAAGAAGAAGAAATACTCAAAGTCTTCTTCCAAGTCTTCCTCAAAGTCTTCATCACACAAGAAGAGCTCATCTGGCAAGGCACGTGCGTTTGTTGGCAAGGAAATGGATTCAGAGGAGGAGTCCGCTTCTGAGGAGGCAGAGGTGGAGTCTGAGGAGGAGTCTGATTCTGGCATTGCAAGTCTGGCTACAGCATACGTCGCCAAGTCCATCTTCAACACTGAAGACAATGACTTCATCACCGACACCGATGCAAATGACAAGGACTACTCCACTCCTACCTACTGCTTCATGGCACGCGGTGCCAAGGTAAACAAACGCACTACTCACTAGCAAACATCTAGTGACGATGACTCTAATTGTGATTCAAAACCCAGTTACAAAACACTTGCTAAAATTGCAACTAAACAACAGAAAGCCATGGAACATATTCAAAAACTGTTAGACAGAAGCGATGATCTGTTGGGTGCTGAAATGACTCGATCTGAATCCTTAATTGAAGACATAAAAAACCTTCATGTTAAGTATCAGGAACTTGAAGATCGTCATGATACTCTCTCAACAACTCATGAAAAGCTTTCCTATGATTATCTTCAAAGGAAGCAAGAACTTGAGAAATTGAGAGCGGCTCATGAAGATCTTCAAAAGGAAAACGAGTCACTTCGCGTCGAACAGATTAGTTCCGCTCAGGAAGGATTTGAACCACCATGTCTTAAATGCATTGAGCGTGATAATGCTACTTCTGTTGCTGAATGTTCCACTCCTACTGATGTTGCAATATCTTCAACTGTTGATATGGTAACTAACCCCTCTGCTGAGGATACCACTGCTATTGCTGATGAGAATGCTAGGTTGAAGACATTGCTTGAAATAGGGATGTACAAAAGCCTTAAAGGGCATCAAACGCTATGTGATGTCCTGAAAAAGCAGATTCTGAACCGAAACCCTAGGAAAGAGGGTATAGGGTTCGTAAGGAAAATAAATGCAGATGGCTCTTACTGGAAACCTGAGCAGTACCCCAAAACCAAGTGGGTTGCTGCAAAGGAACCTTCAGCAGATCCATCCAACTTATCTGGCTTCACTTGTGCTAACCCCATTATCATTGATGAATCCTTTGATGCAAACTATAAACTGTTTAAGAATTAGAATGATGAAGTGTTTGCCAGGTACATTGGTACTAACTGCAGGACTGGACCGCCTATGAAGAAGATCTGGGTTCCGAAAACGTGTCTGGAAAATCTTCCTGTGAATGTCTTCATGACACCTCACATGAAGAAGACAAACCTCAGACCAAAAGCATCATACAGTCCAAAGGCTTCATACAAACAGAGGACTCACCTGAGTCACACTAACGCAAATGTTTTGCAGGGAAACCATACTCAGGCATATGAATATGAGAGCGGTTCATCAAACCGTCACGTTCATATGACCAAAAATTATTCTGCTTATTCTTATGAGTACTATTGTCCACCTGCAAGACTGTTTGCTAAGGCTACAAAGCCAAAATTCTCAGATGCTGCACTTAGACTTATTGCTTCAAAGCCACCCTTGAAGATGTGGGTGGTTAAGAAGGCTTAACTCTCTTGTGCAGGGAAAGGTCTCCAGCAGAAAACCAAAATCTTCTGACGCTATTGCTGGGGACCTTAAAAATCTTGTAGGGCGCAAGATAAAATGCCCGAATGGCATCATTATGTACTTCGTTCCTGAATCGCATGCTACTCTCCCTATTAGTCCTAATCTGGATCTAAGTTTTCATAACCCACTGGTTCGTCAAATGTTTTTGCTTCACAATTCTCTTCGTGAAGCCTATCCCCCTAACTGCACTGTAGGGTATGACACCAGCGTCTTCAAAGTCTTCAGAATGGATTATTGACAGTGGGTGTACAAATCACATGACTGGCAAAAGAAGCCTTCTTATGGACTCAACCTTACGTCCATGCGACAAGAGCCACATCACATTTGCTGACACTGCTAAAAGTAAGGTATTGGGTCTAGGTAGAGTTGCAATCTCAAAGGATCAACACATGGATAAAGTCATGCTTGTTGAATCCCTTGGCTTCAACTTAATGTCTGTCTCAATGCTTTGCGATTTGAACATGGTCGTAATATTTGGAAAATTTCGTTGCCTTGTACTAATGGAATCTGACAAGTCTCTAGTGTTTGAAGGGTATCGGAAAGATGATTTGTATGTGGTAGATTTCTCAGCAGGGCCACAACTTGCAGTATGTCTTCTTGCAAAAGCTTCAGAATGTTGGCTTTGGCATCGGAGGCTTGGGCATGCTGGCATGAGGAACCTCCACACCCTTGCGAAGAAGAAACATGTCATAGGCATCGAGGGCGTCAAGTTCAAGAAAGATCACTTATGCGGTGCCTGTGAAGCAGGGAAGATGACGAGGGCAAAACATCCCTCGAAGACAATCATGACCACTACTCGACCCTTCGAACTGCTTCACATGGATCTTTTTGGTCCCACTCACTACTCAACTTTTACTACTACTACTTGCCTCTATGGCTTTGTCATTGTTGATCATTACTCTAGATATACTTGGGTACACATAATCCTTTACAAGACTGAAGTGCAGGATGTCTTCAGACGCTTCGCCAATCGAGCTATGAACAATTATGGTGCCAAGATAAAGCACATCAGAAGTGACAATGGCACTGAATTCAAGAACACTGGCCTTGATACATATCTTGATACCTTGGGCATCACACATGAATTCTCAGCTCCGTACACGCCACAGCAGAATGGCGTCGTCGAACGCAAGAACAGAACACTCATTGAGATGGCCAGAACGATGCTAGATGAATACAAGACTCCAAGAAAATTCTGGACTGAAGCCATTGACACTGCATGCCATACAATCAATCGTGTGTATCTTCACAAGCTTCTGAACAAGACATCTTATGAACTCCTAACTGGCAAGAAGCCAAATGTCAGTTACTTCAGAGTATTTGGCGCAAGGTGCTGGATCAAGGACCCACACCACACCTCAAAGTTTGCACCAAAAGCACATGAGGGTTTTATGCTTGGATATGGAAAGGATTCGCACTCCTATAGAGTCTTCAATCTCTTTCACTACAAAGTGGTTGAAACAGTGGATGTGCGGTTCGATGAGACTAATGGTTCACAAAGAGAGCAACTGCCAAATGTGCTAGATGAAGTTCCAGCTAGTGAGTCAATCAAGCTTATAGGAACTGGAGACATTATACCTTCTGAAGCTCATCCTGAAGAAGAACGTATCATCTCAGCACCTGATCAACATGAGGACAATGCTCAGCCTGAAGACATTCCTCCCAACAACAACACAGATCAGCAAGAGCAAAGTCTTCGCCCTGTAAATCCTCGCGTTGCAAATGAAGTGTAGATTGAAAGAATAATTGATAGCATCAATGCACCTGGTCCACTCACTCGTTCAAGGGCAACTCAGCTAGCAAATTTCTGTGGGCACTTTGCATTCGTCTCAATATCAGAACCCAAGAAAGTTGAAGAAGCCTTCATGGAACCTGAATGGATTCAAGCTATGCAAGAAGAGCTTCAACAGTTTGAGCTGAATAATGTATGGGAACTGGTTAAGCGTCCCGATCCACGGAAGCACAACATAATAGGCACCAAATGGATATACCGCAACAAGCAAGATGAGCATGGTCAAGTTGTCAGAAACAAAGCTCGTCTCGTTGCTCAAGGATATACTCAAGTGGAAGGCGTTGACTTCGATGAAACATTTGCTCCTGTGGCTAGGCTTGAAGCCACACGCATACTGCTGGCCTATGCAAATCATCATAACATACTTCTATATCAAATGGATGTGAAGAGTGCCTTTCTCAATGGCAAGATTGAAGAAGAAGTGTATGTTGCACAACCGCCTGGCTTTGAAAATCCAAAACATCCTGACATGGTATACAAGCTCAACAAGGCACTGTATGGCCTCAAACAAGCCCCTAGGGCCTGGTATGACACACTCAAATACTTCCTGAAGAGCAAAAGCTTCATACCTGGTTCCCTGGATCCCACTCTTTTCACGAAGACATATGATGGTGAACTGTTTGTGTGCCAAATATATGTGGATGACATTATCTTCGGCTGCACAAATCAGAAGTACAGTGAAGAGTTTGGATATATGATGCAAGAGCAATATCAGATGTCCATGATGGGGGAGCTGAAGTTCTTCCTTGGTCTTCAAATACGACAACAACGCAATGGCATCTTCATATCTCAAGAGAAGTATCTCAAAGATTGCCTGAAGAAGTTCGGTATGCAAGACTGCAAAGGCTTCACAACACCAATGCCAGCCAAACATCATCTGGGTCCTGACGACAATGGTAAAGAGTTCGATCAAAAGGTATACCGCTCCATGATTGGTTCTTTACTTTATTTATGTGCATCTAGGCCAGATATTATGCTTAGTGTTTGTATGTGTGCTCGATTTCAAGCGGCACCAAAGGAGTCGCATCACTTAGCTGTGAAGCGAATTCTTCGATATTTGGCTCACACCCCAACTCTAGGATTATGGTATCCAAAGGGCTCAGAGTTTGATTTGGTTGGATTCTAGGATGCTGATTATGCTGGTGACAAAGTTGATCGCAAGTCTACATCAGGCACATGTCACTTTCTGGGACGATCACTTGTATGTTGGTCTTCAAAGAAGCAGAACTGTGTATCTCTCTCCACTGCTGAATCTGAATACATTGCTGCTGGATCTTGCTGCGCTCAGCTTCTGTGGATGAAGCAAACACTCAAGGACTATGGCATTCATCTGAAGCAAGTGCCGCTTTACTGCGACAACGAAAGCGCCATCAAGATTGCCAACAATCCAGTTCAGCACTCGAAGACAAAGCACATTGAAATTCATCATCACTTTCTCAGAGATCATGTTGTGAAGGAAGACATTGATATCATACACGTCAACACTGAAGAGCAATTGGCAGATATCTTCACCAAGCCCTTGGACGAGAAGAGGTTTTGCAAGTTACGGTGTGAGCTAAATATCCTGGAATCCTCAAATGTCCTGTGATCAGGCACACATCCTAACCCTTATGCATATTGATGACTTAGATGTGCAACACACGAAGTGAAGTATATCTTCAATCAATGAAGACATACATTCTAAGTGTGAATACATTAATGTGGAAATTGACTTCAAAGCGCCACGATAATTGTGCGCCGTGTCTGGGTCTAATACTTCCTATACGGTGGGTAACGTCACCACCAAACGTTCTATTTTGAAGTGTTTCACTCTTGGCGTTACCTTGCAATGTCTTCACATTTGGTTTGGCTTCGAACTCAACATATATTCATGATTATCTTCACTACGTTGATTATATATATATATATATATATATATATATATATATATATATACTAGTGTTCTGTCCTCTACAGCATTCACTTATAGCTATGTCTTCTTGGTTGAATCTTTTGAACTAAGTGAATGTGATCGGACCCTAATCTCTCTATGCTCTCTATCTCAAACTCTATCTCTCCAAGTCATATGCATTCTATTGAAACTGTCGAATGTCTTCTCTGCGTCCTTGTCAGTAGAAGACACAGAGACAACCTTTAAAACCATTTTCAATGCTCATTCATCCACAAGAAATCCGGAGAAGTAGGAACGACCGCCCAACAATCCAGGCGTGCGTGGGATGTGGAACCGCATGATGGCCACGTACTACTCAGATGCGAATCGCCAGGGGCACCTGAGTAATAGCGCAGTGCCGCCCCTGCGCCTATAAATTCACACTTACCGCGGTCATTATCTCCTTCTTCCACCCTCGCACGAACCCTAGCGCCACCGCTAGCTCTCGACGACGCCGGTGACGAAGCGCTTCGCTGCCGCAACCTCTCCGACGTCGTCTTCATGCCGATTGCGGACATCGTCCTCTCCGCCGTCGCCGTAGGTCTCCTCCGTTGCCAAGTTAGGGCACAGACGAGTGAACTGCTCGGCCTCATCTCCCACTCCGTCTAGCAGTTCTCAGTGTGGTAAATAAAACTCCCTTTTTACAGCACAGTTGATCCTATTGATCTGTCACATTCTACCACAAGCAGTTTCTGCTCACACAAACTAGATCTCTCTCAAACTGCATCTCATAACATGCCTAGAATATTCACTTGTGCTTCAAAAGGTAGTTAGATTCCTCACTTGTACTGATCTGTGGATTCGTACAAATCTGGAACCAACTTCTTATCTATGAGTGAATGTCTTCGCACGATGAGGTCAATGTCTTCTAAACTGATTTATCTTCAAAATCTTCTGAGAATGCATATGACCTCTTCCCCTTCCCTCGCACCTTAATGCTGTCACAGGTACATGTCCGTGGGAGAATCCTTTGGTTCTTATAGTCTGCATTCATTTGCAGAATTCTTATAGCATCACATAAATTCTCCTGAAGCCAGTTCCTGTTGGTCCAGCAAGAAAAAGCCTTTGAAGCCTTTGAACGTCTTGAAGCCTTTCAAGTTAAAGTTTATGGCTTCAGAAACAGCAGCAAGGAAGGGGGGCAGACAATGACGTGGAGGAACATCCAAAGATCTGCCTGATGAACTAGCAGAGATGTATAAAACAGATCCTGAAGAGAATTATGGTCAGTGCAAGACCCGAATCCAATGGATTCGACGCTATTGGGCAGAACAATGGTTCAAGTACCGCTTCACAACCCAAGAGTATGCTGAGAAGAGTGCCATCAAAAGACCGTGGGGAGACATCTTATTCAAGAACCTTGTACCCAGGTCCAGAGATGAAGCTATTGCCCAAAGCTTCTATCCATGCATGGTTCGTGGGCCATAGCCTGATGATGCACATCCGTCGTCACTACTCTGGTGTCGTGACGATAATCTGTTCAAGCGCAACTTCCAGTTTGCCCAGAACTCAGCGAAGCAGAACAAGAAGAAGTTGGGGTTAGACTTCAACCCTGGTCCCTCCGCACCAAGGGCAGATGGCACACGCGACGCAGAACCCAATATCATCGGTCCGTATGCCAACCTTGAGGGCCTCATCACCCGCATCTTAGTCCAAGGGACTGCCGTGAATGACCCTCCAGCTGACTCTGAGTCTGATGAAGCTCCTGCTGTACTGAAGCCAAAGCATTCGAAGAAGCCAAAAGCTTCAAAGCCGGCCCCTTCACCAAAAATCTCAAGGGCGAAGCCATTGGCAACTGCACCTCCTGAAGACAGTGTGCAGTCTGAAGACGTATCCCGCGTCTCCAGGCCCCAGAAGGCCAAGATGCCTCAGCCACACACCGGCAAAGAGCTCACAGCTGCTGCCATTCTGCGCAGCGAAGCCATTGATCTGTCAAGTGATGAAAATCTTGGAGATGACGCTCTCGAGCAGCTCATCAAGAGCAAAGAAGAAGCTGAAATCTTCAACAATTTGCCTCTCTTTGATGTCGCCATCATCCACAACTTCATCGACGAATGGTTTGCCACACCAAACATCAGCTTCGACGATCTGCAGCTGCCTGTTGGCCTCAGCGTCGCCTTCCAAGGCGCTACTGCTTCAGAACTTGCAATTGCCCAGCGCATTGTTGAAATGAAGCAAAAAATTGATTATGAAAAGGCTTAGTTCAAGAAGCATATGGCCCAGCTCAGCGTGCAAGAAGTGAAGAGCTTCAAGATCATGTTGCATGAGCTAAAGGAAAACTTTCTGAAGAAGCGTGTAGAAGCTCAGGGTTCACGTGAGCGGATGAAGACTCTGGCTAACAGATGTGTGCAAGCCTACAATGAGGCTGAGAAGCGAAAGGCACTTGGGCGTCCTGGCATCGACCCCAAGATGGCCGCAAAGAAAAAGAAGAAGACGGTTCCAGCTGAACCAGAGGCACCAAGGCAGGAAGCAGTTCCGCTTGTCTTCCCAACTGCAACGACTGGCTCGAAGCCAAAGAGCCGGTCAACAGCTTCAGAGCTCAAGAAGACAAGAACTGCTGAGGCTGAAGCCAGGTAGAGGAAAAGCTCTGAAGCCTCTCCTACTGCCCCCAGCAAGAAAAAGAGAAAGACCAAGAAATCTCAGGCTGCTCCCACAGAGCCCTTGATAGTTGAACCTATTTCTATGGTTCACCCTGACGCAGAACGACAACTGGCAGTTCATGAGCCTGCTTCCATAGAGGCTCCTGAAGCTGAAGACATACCAGCAGCCGACCCCATCGCTGCTGAAGACATTGATCATCAGGACAATGTACAAGATGATGCAGCCCTTCCTCAGTATGAACACAGCGAACTCATCAGCATTGGTCGTCCTCTGACGCCAATTGCACAAGATGCGTCATGGGTGGATAGCCCTTAAGAGGAAGAAGGCTTTGCAAAGGTCCAAGGCCTCAAGTCTATGCTGAAGACATTCCGGCTACATCAGCTGCAGAAGAAGTACCATAAGAGCCCACTCCTCTGCTCCACCAAGAAGCAGTTCTCCAGGAGAACGTGCTTGTGACCGACCCTCCAGCTAGTCAAGCGGAGGCTGAAAATATTGAGGCTGCCACAACCAACATTGAAGCCAATGTGGAGCCCTCCCCACCAAAAGCTTCAGAAGACAGCGAAGCTACTGATCCAGACACTTCTGTTCCCGAGTCTGCTGCAGGTCCTCAATTTGATTACCATGTTGAGTACAGGCCTCATGTCCAGAAGCCAGTCCCAAGGCTGCCGAGGTTCCCAGGTCCTGCATCAGCACCTGGCTCCTTTAACATCAATAGCTTCAAGGCAGATAATACGTTCTTCAACAGCTCCAAGAACCCCTATTCAAGGGAAAGGATTTCATCAGATAGGTTCTGGAGCTATCCTCAGCGCAGCTACTATTCATGCATCCTATACAACCAAGGTCGCATCTTCCCGCACAAGCGCCTTGATGTTGAAGCCATTGCTGGTCTGCCCTGTTTAGAGGAGGCGTTGGATTGCTTCAAGCAAGTGGGTCTGCTGCAGTTTGTAACTGATGAAGAGCACTGGAATGAAGAGCTTCTGCTGCAGTTCTATGCCACCCTCTACATCAAAGGATACAACAGAGATCCAAAGACTTGGGCCTTGGAGTGGATGACCGGTAATGTCCATCATGAAGCTAATGCATTTGATATCATTGAGCTCACCGGCCTGCCCACTCCTGGCGAATTCTTCGAGGAAGGCTGTCCACTACACACTGAAGCTCTTGAGAGCATATTCCAGAGGCCTGAACCGAATATGAGTCAGATGCTCTCCATGATGAAGCCATTACCCCACGATGCTCCTTATCCAACAGAGTTCTTCGTTGAAGACTTTGAGTACCTGCCCAGAACCATCTATCACATTATCCGGCGGACTCTCTGGCCTATCAAAGGGCACTCTCCAAATGCCAAGATCGAGGGTGCAATGAAGACTCTGACATTTTGTATCCTTCATGGCAAATGCTTCAACACACAGGACTTCTTCATACGCCAACTTGCTGCATCAGGCTCAGATTTACTTGGTTTGAAGTTCTATGCTCCTTGGGTAATGAGACTGATCAAGCTTCACTCTGCAATCTCATATCAGCCCTCAGCCCGCAACCATCGGATCTTCTTGCCAGATGTGGATACCTCTGCTGAAGCTATATATCCTGAGCCTGCCAAGCAACCTTTGAGTCTTCAGAATGCAGAACACCAGAGCTTCACTCAAAACGTTGAAGGTGTTGAAGCCATCTCCAGGGTGTATCCTTTGGCTGGCACTACATGTGCACCACACCCTGCTTCAACTGAAGCCACCGACAGTGCCACTGCTTCAAGACCCAAGAAGCACACTCATGTTCTCAACGACCAAGAGCTTCTTGTGGCCCTTCATCAAAAGCAGGATAGGCATCATGACTGGTTGAAGAGATAGATGAAAAGCCTCTTGGTGGATGTAAATCGTATCCGAAATCTTGCCACCAAGAATGCTTTCGTTACCCATGAAACCTGTCGTCGTACATGGAAAGGGCTATCAATGATATGTACTGAAGCTGAACTTGAAGAGGATGGCTTCAATGAGCGATTCAAGTTTGACAGCACACCTCCTAGAAGGGTTGTGATGCGAAGCACTCCATCTCTTGAAGACTCTGAGTTTTCTTCCTCTGCTGCCATAGTCACTGCCAGAATCATTGATGAAGAAGACGATGCTACTTCACCGCCATATGCTTCAGCACCTCCAAGCTCTTCTGCACCGCCAACCAACACCAACAACCCTGCTACTTCACCTACTCCTCGTGGGAACGAGTAGAGACTCTCTGTCTTCAACCCTTTTTGGTCATTACTGACAAAAGGGGGAGAAGCATATGAGATTGATAGTCTTCAAGCGGGTTCATATGGGCGGGTGCCTTATATTTTGCTTCGTGCTTACAACTCTTGTTTTTTGCTACATTTGGTTCTTACGAGTTGTAACACTTAAACCAGATGGTCGTCTGCTACTTGTTTGCCACCCTGTTATGCGAAGATAAATTCCGCATGTGCGACGATAAATTCTGCACTTATCTCATTCTGCAGACGTCCATTTTCCATTATGCATGTCATTATCTTCATATACTTTCACATGCATAGTGGATTGTCATCATAAGCTGAAGTGGATCTCCACAAGTACAACCTGCCATGTGCATTTGCATTCCAAAAGCAAATTAACCTATATGCACATCTTCAGGGGGAGCCCTTGCAACTTATGAAGACAATTCCTTATCCTTTACAATTTCACAGACTATATTCCCCGTTGAAAACTTCAACTAGTTTGTCATCAATCACCAAAAAGGCGGAGATTGTAAGTGCATCTAGTGCCACCCCTAGTTGGTTTTGGAGTATTGACGACAAACCTAGTTGAGGGACTAATGTGTTTGTGAGAATTGCAGGATAACACAGGTAGAAGTCCCTCATTGATTCAGTTTTACTACCAGAGATGACCCCTAAAAATGTATGAAGACATTGAAGTCAAAGGTGGTATATGAAGATATTCACATTGAAGACTATGACAAAAGAAGACACGTTATGAAGCCAATGGAGCTCGAAGACTTAGATCTTTTGTAGTTCTTTTTCTTTTGTGTTGAGTCATAGGAACCACCGTACTATTAAGTGGGGTCCAGGAGAACCAGTCAGAATGACTGAAGTGATGCCTAAACCAAAAACCTATGTCTTCGAGTGAAGACAATGAGAGTGAATCTTGTCCAGAGCCGGACAAGTCAGCTTTGCTTGTAGCCCAAGTAAAGTTGTCGCGTGAGTTTGAAATCTGACCGTTGGAACACGTGTCAGTTCCTTAGTGACCCAGGGTCATTTTGGACAAATTAGGTCGGGTTGCCAAGTGGATGTAAATAGCCCACCCCCTACAACCATAAACGGTTGGCTGCTCAGATTTTAGTGCATGGCTTTTGTCGTTTGAGAGCAACCCACCTCGAAGCCTTTGAGAGAAAATTCATAGCGAGGAGAAAGCCCTAACCACCCAGAGCTAGAGTAAATTGGGCATCACTTAAGTCTTCTTGTCTGAGTGATCTGAAGACTTATTACACTTGAGGACTGTGCATCCTCCAAACGGTTAGGTGTCGCGTTCTGAGCATCCAAGAGACATTGTGGATTGCCAGTGAATGAAGTCTGTGAAGGTTTGGGAGTCTACCTTGAAGACTTACCAGAGTGATTGGGCGAGGACTATGTGACCTTAGCTCAAGGAGAATACGGTGAGGACTTGGTGTCCTGAGCTGCGTGTTCAGGACTGGGTGTCCGGGACTGTGTGTCCTAAGGTTTAAATACCTAGCCGCTCCAACCAGACGTATAGTTGTCACAGCAACTGGAACTGGTCCAACACATCATTGTCTTCAACGAGTCACTGGGTTCATCTTCACTTCCTTTTACTTACTGTTACTCATTGTGAAGCCATTACATGCCTGCTATATCCTTTGTCTTCACAACGTAACTGTATGATTTGTTTGGCTTCATAACTTCTTCCTACCTGATCCTTATTACACTGCAGCTACTTGTCATTGTGCTTTCACTCTATTGAATACTTGACCGTGGCTTGTCTAGTGTAATCTAACTTCCGCTGCATAGTAATAGGCATATCTCTGCTGTTTGTCTTCATAACTTCCACGTCTTGAAGACTTTCATAAAAATCGCCTATTCACCCCCCTCTAGTCGACATAACGCACTTTCAGTGGTGGCAAACAGGTTAAAAGTAATTCTCCCTGACATCATATCCGAGAAGCAATCCACCTTTGTTCCAGGACGACTCATAACAGATAATATCATATGCGCATATGAATGTTTGCACTTCATGAAGAGGAGTAAGGCTAAATCAAACAGTTATTGTGCGTTAAAACTGGATATGATGAAAGCTTACGATAAAGTGGAGTGGGCTTACCTTCAGGCAATTATGGCCAAACTAGGTTTTGATCAAAGATGGGTGGATGTTATTATGAGGATGATCAGCTCGGTATCCTTTTCAGTCATGTTTAATGGAGAGAAGCTGGAATCGTTTAAACCAACATGTGGTATTCAACAGGGAGATCCGATTTCCCCATACTTGTTTCTGATAGCGGCAGAGGGCCTTTCGTGCCTCTTAAAACTCAGTTCTCAATCGTCAGTGCTCAGTGGGATCAAGGTGGCGCCGACAGCTCCGGCTGTAAACCACCTTCTCTTTGCTGACGATAGCCTGCTTCTATTCAGAGCAAGTGCAGAGGGGGCTACAGCGGTATCAAACCTATTGGATATTTACTGCAATGCTTCTGGCCAACGAGTAAATCAAGATAAATAATCTATTTTCTTCAGTAGAGGGTGTCTGCAACAGATGAGGCAACAAATCAAAAACATTCTAAATGTGTAGAATGAGTCCCTGAGTGAAAGATACTTGGGCATGCCTACGGATGTGGGGCAGTCCAAGATGGGCACTTTTAAATATCTCAGGGACCGAGTCTGGGAGAAAATCAAGGGGTGGATGCAGAAACTTTTATCTTCAGCTGGCAAAGAGATTTTGATTAAGGCAGTTGCCCAAGCTCTGCCCGTGTTTTCCATGGCGTGTTTTAGGTTACCCCGGGGTCTTTGCGAGAATATTACGTCCATAATCCGCCAGTTCTGGTGGGGAAGCAAAGTAGGGAAGTGCAAGCCCAGCTGGGTTGCATGGGATATCATGGTGAGGCCGAAATATCTTGGGGGGCTCGGGTTCAGGGATATGGAAATTTTTAATCTTGCCTTATTAGCAAGATAGGCGTGGAGGCTGCTGAGCGATCCAACATCACTAAGTGCACGTATCTTAAAGGCTGCATATTACCCAGATGGCACGATCCTTGATGCTGAATTAGGGAGCCGACCATCGCAGATTTGGCGCGCAGTTTTGGATGGACGAGATGTCATGCGGCAGGGCATAATAAGGAGAATTGGCAATGGCACTTCAACGGAGATATGGAGACATAACTGGCTCCCTCGCAAAGGTATGCTCAGGCCGATTACCTCTTTGGTGATGAACCCTCCTATAATGGTTTCTGAGCTAATCAATACAGCAACAACATCGTGGAACGAGGAGTTCATCCGCCAGGTGTTCTTACCAATAGATGCGGAGATTATTCTTTCCATCCCGCTATGCACAAGATCTATTGATGATTTTTGGGCATGGAGTGCGGAGACGAGGGGGACGTTTTCAGTCAAGTCGGCGTATAGAATGATTTTGCATACAAAAATCACGAGAGAAAACTGGTTATATGAGGTGGAGGGCTCATCAACAGAGGAGCAACAAGCAAGTGAATGGACGAAGCTCTGGAAGATAGAGGTTCCATCCAAAATCAAGATGTTCTTGTGGCGTTTTGCAAGATGCTCCACACCCACGGCGGACCTCCTTCAGCATCGAAATATGGCCACATCTAGGGCATGTAAATTGTGTGGGGCTGCCGACTCTTGGAGACACGCACTCTTAAACTGTTCTATGGCCAAAAGTGTTTGGGCCTTGACGGAGGAGGATATGGTGGAAAAATGATCCAATGTGATAGTGACAACGCCAAAGACTGGTTTTTCAAGATGATAGACATGCTGTCTTATGAACAGCTAATTCAAATGTCAATCACTCTTTGGGCCGTGTGGGGAGCAAGGAGGAAAGCAGTTTATGAAGATATCTTCCAGAGTCCCATGTCGACTCATCTTTTTATCCAGTCTTATTGGTATGACCTTCAAATCACAAGGAAACCGAATCTGCATCACATTCCATTGAGACAGCCCCGGCCGAGACAGTGGATACCGCCACAGGAGAACACAATGAAGCTCAACATGGATGCTGTGGTGGCATCACAGAGGGGAATAGGAGCAGCGGGTGCAGTTTGCAGAGATAGGGCGGCAGTTTCCAGGGTGCCTCGGTGATAGTTTTCAGAGGTATAATCGACCCAACTACGCTGGAGGCGCTAGCGGTGAGGGAAGCATTGGCACTGGCGGAAGATTTGAACGTCTCTGCTATACAGGTGGCCTCAGACTGTTCGGTGGTGATAGATATATCAAGAGAAATAGTGGAGCAGAATATGGAGCAATCGTGCAAGAGATTAGAGAGTATGCTAAGTCTTTTGTTTTATGTAATTTTGTTCATGAGTTTAGGAGCTCGAATTTCGAAGCTCACAATCTAGCGAGACATGCACTTCGACGGGGAATTGGCCGCCATGTTTGGTTAGGCCACCCTGGGGACCTCCATTTCGTCCCTGTAACCATGGTGACGTCTTAATAAAGTTTCGCTGATTGCCTAAAAGAATCTGATTTGCATATCAAATCCCGACTCATTCTTCTTCCTCCGGTCAACGCTTCTAGGAAAAGGCAAGGGCTCTGCTCGCGCACGTCCGTCGTTGTCAATGCTACTTACCAGCTTCAGCGTCGCTTGTTCCCAATGTGGCCCGCCCTCGGTTGCAGCACCCCTGGTTCGTCATGGCTCTCGCCGGCTCCGCTGCAAGCAGCTCCTGTCGAGAGAAGGTCACAGTTCCGGCGGAGGAGTGTCGCCCCGTCCAGCTTGTAGCAACGTTGTTCATCGTCGACGGACGCATCTCCAGTGAAAGTCGTCCAGTAGTTCACCGCCGGTCCCTAGAGTTCGCCACCGCTGCAGCTCCGAAATGAAGTCGTCACAGTAGTCAGTTGCATCAAAATGGTTGAAGCTTTTCAAAAATAGGGTTGAGTTTCATGTCAACGATTACAGGGTTGTGTACTCACTGGGTTTTTTTTATGTTCATTTGTACTCACTGGTTGAAGCTTTCTATAAAGTCAGTTGAAGCTTTCCATAAAGCGGGATGAAGCCTTTCGGTTCAACAATTGAAGCTTTCCAGTTCAATGGTTGTAGCTTTTTTATTTCGTAATGGTTGAATGAAAATTTCCTCTATTTCGTGACTTGAAACTTTTTCAAATACGTTTTGAAGCTTTCACGTGATCGGTTGTAGCTTTTTTCAGTTGCATGGGTGGTCTGTCGAAGTTTTTTCAAACTACGGCTGAAGCTTTTCGTATGAACGATTGTAGCTTTTTTCAGTGCACGGGTGTTCGGATGAAGCTTTATATACCGTGGGCTGAAGCTTTCGAATCAAACGGTTGTAGCTTTTTGGGTCATCGGTTGTAGCATTGGTGGAGGAGAACAAATGCTTTCAAGTTCATTTCAAGAGAAGATGGTTGCAGCATGTGCTTGTAGCATCTTTGGTGGGTGGTTTCCAACACGTGTGCAGCTGCTCGTAGACGGCATATCCATGGCGACTTCCAACTCTGGCTTGCCAGGGCGGAAGGAATCTGCAGACGGGGGCACCGGAATAAGTGGGCATGGGCGCCAAGGTTGGGGGTAGGGACCTGCGCGGGATTGGGGCTAGCTAGTGTCTAGAACCGAAGGAGGAAGACAAGGAGCGGGGCTACCAACGCGCCAGGCTTGGCGAGAGAAAGGGGTCGGGAGGAAGAAGGCAGAGGAAGAAGAAGATAAGGAGGGGCACGGTGATGTGCGATACGTATGATGGGGTTGAAGGAAATATGCCCTAGAGGCAATAATAAAGTTGTTACTTATATTTCCTTATATCATGATAAATGTTTATTATTCATGCTAGAATTGTATTAACCGAAAACTTAGTACATGTGTGAATACATAGACAAACAGAGTGTCACTAGTATGCCTCTACTTGACTAGCTCGTTGACTCAATGATGGTTATGTTTCCTAACCATAGACATGAGTTGTCATTTGATTAATGGGATCACATCATTAGAGAATGATGTGATTGATTTGACCCATCCGTTAGCTTAGCACGATGATCGTTTAGTTTGTTGCTATTGCTTTCTCCATAACTTATACATATTCCTATGACTATGAGATCATGCAACTCCCGAATACCGGAGGAACACTTAGTGTGCTATCTGCTACCTCTTGAGCTTGCGTTGGTTTTCCCTTGAAGAGGAAAGGGTGATGCAGCACAGTAGCGTAAGTATTTCCCTCAGTTTTTGAGAACCAAGGTATCAATCCAGTAGGAGACTACACGCAAGTCCCTTGTACCTGCACAAACAAACAAGAAACTCACAACCAACGCGATAAAAGGGGTTGTCAATCCCTTCACGGTCACTTACGAAAGTGAGATCTGATAAAGATAATAAGATAAATATTTTTGGTATTTTTGTTATATAGATTAGAAAATAAAGATTGCAAAATAGAAATAGCAAGTTTATAGGAAAATAATATGATGGAAGATAGACCCGGGGGCCATAGGTTTCACTAGTGGCTTCTCTCAAGATAGCAAATTCTACCATGTGTGAACAAATTACTGTCGAGCAATTGATAGAAAAGCGCATAGTTATGAGAATATCTAAGCATGATCATGTATATAGGCATCACGTCCGCGACAAGTAGACCGAAACGATTCTGCATCTACTACTATTACTCCACACATCGACCGCTATCCAGCATGCATCTAGAGTATTAAGTTCATAAGAATAGAGTAACGCATTAGGCAAGATGACATGATGTAGAGAGATAAACTCAAGCAATATGATATAAACCCCATCCTTTTATCCTCGATGGCAACAATACAATACGTGCCTTGCTGCCCCTGCTGTCACTGGGAAAGGACACCGCAAGATTGAACCCAAAGCTAAGCACTTCTCCCATTGCAAGGAAGATCAATCTAGTAGGCCAAACCAAACTGATAATTCGAAGAGACTTGCAAAGATATTTAAATCATGCATAAAAGATTTCAGAGAAGAATCAAATATTGTTCATAGATAATCTTGATCATAAACCCACAATTCATCGGATCTCGACAAACACACCGCAAAAAGAATTACATCAAATAGATCTCCAAGAGAATCGAGGAGAACTTTGTATTGAGATTCAAAGAGAGAGAGAGAAGAAGCAATCTAGCTAATAACTATGGACCCGAAGGTCTGTGGTAAACTACTCACACATCATCGGAGAGGCTATGGTGTTGATGTAGAAGCCCTTCGTGATCGATTCCCCCTCCGACAGAGCACCAGAAAAGGCCCCAAGACGGGATCTCACGGGTATAGAAGGTTGCGGCGGTGGAAATAGGGTTTCGTGGTGATCCGATGTCTACTACACAACCTTCTTCTTGTAGACGTTGTTGGGCCTCCAAGTGCAGAGGTTTGTAGGACAGTAGCAAATTTCCCTCAAGTGGATGACCTAAGGTTTATCAATCCGTAGGAGGCATAGGATGAAGATGGTCTCTCTCAAGCAACCTTGCAACCAAATAACAAAGAGTCTCTTGTGTTCCCAACACACCCAATACAATGGTAAATTGTATAGGTGCACTAGTTCGGCGAAGAGATGATGATACAAGTGGTATATGGATGATAGATATAGGTTTTTGTAATCTGAAAATATAAAAACAGCAAGGTAACTAATGATAAAAGTGAGCACAAACGGTATTGCAATGCGTTGAAACAAGGCCTAGGGTTCATACTTTCACTAGTGCAAGTCCTCTCAACAATAATAACATAACTGGATCACATAACTATCCCTCAACATGCAACAAAGAGTCACTCCAAAGTCACTAATTGCGGAGAACAAACGAAGAGATTATGGTAGGGTACGAAACCACCTCAAAGTTATCCTTTCTGACAGATCTATTCAAGAGTCCGTAGTAAAATAACACGAACCTATTCTTTCCGTTCAATCTATCCTAGAGTTCGTACTAGAATAACACCTTAAGACACAAATCAGCCAAAACCCTAATGTCACCTAGATACTCCAATGTCACCTCAAGTATCCACGGGTATGATTATATGATATGCATCACACAATCTCAGATTCATCTATTCAAACCAACACAAAGTACTTCAAAGAGTGCCCCAAAGTTTCTACCGGAGAGTCAAGACAAAAACGTGTGCCAACCCCTATGCATAGGTTCATGGGCGGAACCCGCAAGTTGATCACCAAAACATACATCAAGTGAATCAATATAATAACCCATTGTCACCACGGTTATCCCACGCAAGACATACATCAAGTGTTCTCAAATTCTTAAAGACTCAATCCGATAAGATAACTTCAAAGGGAAAACTCAATCCATTATAAGAGAGTAGATGGGGAGAAACATCACAAGATCCAACTATAATAGCAAAGCTCGCGATACATCAAGATCGTATCACCTCAAGAACATGAGAGAGAGAAAGAGAGATCAAACACATAGCTACTGGTACATACCCTCAGCCCCGAGGGAGAACTACTCCCTCCTCGTCATGGAGAGCACCGGGATGATGAAAATGGCCACCGGAGAGGGATTTCCCCCTCCGGCAGGGTGCCGGAACAGGTCTAGATTGGCTTTCGGTGGCTACGGAGGCTTCTGGCGGCGGAATTCCCGATCTATTGTGCTCCCCGAAGTTTTTAGGGTATATGGGTATATATGGGAGGAAGAAGTACGTCGGTGGACCTCCGGGCTGTCCATGAGGCAAGGGGCGCGCCCAGGGGGTGGGCGCGCCCCCACCCTCGTGGGCAGCCTGGGACTCTCCTGGTCCATCTCCGATACTCCGTGGGCTTCTTCTGGTCCAAAAATAAGTTCCGTGAAGTTTCAGGTCAATTGGAATTCGTTTGATTTTCCTTTTCTGTGATACTCTAAAACAAGGAAAAAACAGAAACTGGCAATGGGCTCCGGGTTAATAGGTTAGTCCCAAAATAATATAAAAGTGTATAATAAAGCCCATAAACATCCAAAACAGATAATATAATAGCATGGAACAAACAAAAATTATAGATACGTTGGAGACGTATCAGCATCCCCAAGCTTAATTCCTGCTCGTCCTCGAGTAGGTAAATGATAAAAACCGAATTTTTGATGTGGAATGCTACCTAACATATTTATCCATGTAGTTCTCTTTATTGTGGCAAGAATATTCAGATCCATAAGATTCAAGACAAAAGTTTAATATTGACATAAAAGTAATAATACTTCAAGCATACTAATTAAGCAATTATGTCTTCTCAAAATAACATGGCCAAAGAAAGTTATCCCTACAAAATCATATAGTCTGGCTATGCTCCATCTTCACCACACAACATATTTAAATCATGCACAACCCCGATGACAAGCCAAGCAATTGTTTCATACTTTTGATGTTCTCAAACTTTTTCAATCTTCACGCAATACATGAGCGTGAGCCATGGACATAGCACTATAGGTGGAATAGAATGGTGGTTGTGGAGAAGACAAAAAGGAGAAGATAGTCTCACATCGACTAGGCGTATCAACGGGCTATGGAGATGCCCATCAATAGATATCAATGTGAGTGAGTAGGGATTGCCATGCAACGGATGCACTAGAGCTATAAATGTATGAAAGCTCAACAAAAGAAACTAAGTGGGTGTGCATCCAACTTGCTTGCTCACGAAGACCTAGGGCACTTGAGGAGGCCCATTGTTGGAATATACAAGCCAAGTTCTATAATGAAAATTTCCCACTAGTATATGAAAGTGACAAAACAAGAGACTCTCTATCATGAAGATCATGGTGCTACTTTGAAGCACAAGTGTGGAAAAAAGGATAGTAGCATTGTCCCTTTTATTTTTTATTTTTTTATTTGGCCTTTCCTTTTTTGCCTTTCTTTTTTTTGCCCTTTTTTGGGACAATGCTCTATTAATGTTGATCATCACACTTCTATTTATTCACAACTCTATGATTACAACTTGATACTAGAACAAAGTATGACTCTATATGAATGCCTCCGGCGGTGTACCGGGATGTGCGATGACTCATGAGTGACATGTATGAAATAATTATGAACGGTGGCTTTGCCACAAATACGATGTCAACTACATGATCATGCATAGCAATATGACAATGATGGAGCGTGCCATAATAACGGAACGGTGGAAAGTTGCATGGCAATATATCTCGGAATGGCTATGGAAATGCCATAATTGGTAGGTATGGTGGTTGTTTTGAGGAAGATATATGGTGGGTTTATGGTACCGGCGAAAGTTGCGCAGTACTAGAGAGGCTAGCAATGGTGGAAGGGTGAGAGTGCGTATAATCCATGGACTCAACATTAGTCATAAAGAACTCACATACTTATTGCAAAAATCTATTAGTTATCGAAACAAAGTACTATGTGCATGCTCCTAGGGGGATAGATTGGTAGGAATAGACCATCGCTCGTCCCCGACCGCCACTCATAAGGAAGACAATCAATAAATAAATCATGCTCCAACTTCATCACATAACGGTTCACCATACGTGCATGCTACGGGAATCACAAACTTCAACACAAGTATATCTCAAATTCACAACTACTCAACTAGAATGACTCTAATATCACCATCTCCATATCTCGAAACAATCATCAAGTATCAAACTTCTCATAGTATTCAATGCACTTTATATGAAAGTTTTTATTATATCCCTCTTGGATGCCCATCATATTAGGACTAGTTTCATAACCAAAGCAAACTACCATGCTGTTCTAAAGACTCTCAAAATGATATAAGTGAAGCATGAGAGTTCATCTATTTCTATAAAATAAAACCACCACCATGCTCTAAAAAGATATAAGTGAAGCACTAGAGCAACAACAAACTACTCCGAAAGATATAAGTGAAGATCAATGAGTAGTCGAATAATTATGCAACTATATGAAGACTCTCTAACATTTAAGAATTTCAGATCTTGGTATTTTATTCAATCAGCAAGCAAATCCTAACAAAGTAAATTGACGCTCCAAGCAAAATACATATCATGTGGTGAATGAAAATATAGCTCCAAGTAAAGTTACCGATGAACGAAGACGAAAGAGGGGATGCCATCCGGGGCATCCGCAAGCTTAGGCTCTTGGTTGTCCTTGAATATCACCTTGCGGTGCCTTGGGCATCCCCAAGCTTAGGCTCTTGCCACTCCTTATTCCATAATCCATCGAATCTTTACCCCAAACTTGAAAACTTCACAACACAAAACTTAACGGAAAACTCGTAAGTTCTGTTAGCGAAAGAAAACAAAACACCACTTCAAGGTACTGTAATGAACTCATTCTTTATTAATATTGGTGTTAAACCTACTGTATTCCAACTTCTCTATGGTTTATAAACTCTTTTACTAGCCATAGATTCATTAAAATAAGCAAACAACACACGAAAAACAGAATCTGTCAAAAACAGAACAGTCTGTAGTAATCTGTAACTAACGCAAACTTCTGGAACCCCAAAAATTCTAAAATAAATAACTGGACTTGAGGAATTTATCTATTCATCATTTGCAAAAATAATTAACTAAATAGCACTCTCAAATAAAAAATGGCAGCAATTCTCGTGAGCGCTAAAGTTTCTGTTTTTTACAGCAAGATCAACAAGACTTTCCCCAAGTCTTTCCAACGGTTCTACTTGGCACAAACACTAAATTAAAACATAAAAACTCAATCATAACAGAGTCTAGATAAATTATTTATTGCTAAACAGGAGCAAAAAGCAAGGAACAAAAATAAAGTTGGGTTGCCTCCCAACAAGCGCTATCGTTTAACGCCCCTAGCTAGGCATGATGATTTCAATGATGCTCACATAAAAGATAAGAATTGTAACATAAAGAGAGCATCTTGAAGAATATGACTAGCACATTTAAGTCTAACCCACTTCCTATGCATAGGTATTTTGTGAGCAAACAACTTATGGGAACAATAATCAAATAGCATAGGAAGGCAAAACAAGCATAACTTTAAAACTTTAAGCACATAGAGAGGGAACTTGATATTATTGCAATTCCTACAAGCATATATCCCTCCCTCATAATAATTTTCATTAGCATCATGAATGAATTCAACAATATAACTATCACATAAAGCATTATTTTCATGATCTACAAGCATAGAAATTTTATTACTCTCCACGCAAGCAAAATTCTTCTCATGAATAATAGTGGGAGCAAACTCAACAAAATAATTATCATGTGAGGCATAATCCAATTGAAAACTAAAATCATGATGACAAGTTTCATGGATATCATTATTCTTTATAGCATACAAGTCATCACAATAATCATCATAGATAGCAACTTTGTTCTCATAGTCAATTGGAACCTCTTCTGGAATAGTGGATTCATCACAAAATAAAGTCATGACCTCTCCAAATCCACTTTCATCAATATAATCATCATAAATAGGAGGCATGCTTTCATCATAATAAATTTGCTCATCAAAACTTGGGGGACAAAAAATATCATCTTCATCAAACATAGCTTCCCCAAGCTTGTGGCTTTGCATATCATTAGCATCATGGATATTCAAGGAATTCATACTAACAACATTGCAATCATGCTCATCATTCAAAGATTTAGTGCCAAACATTTTAATGCATTCTTCTTCTAACACTTTGGCACAATTTTCCTTTCCATCATACTCACGAAAGATATTAAAAAGATGAAGCGTATGAGGCAAACTCAATTCCATATTTTTTTGTAGTTTTCTTTTATAAACTAAACTAGTGCTAAAACAAGAAACAAAAAGATTCGATTGCAAGATCTAAAGATATACCTTCAAGCGCTAACCTCCCCGGCAACGGCGCCAGAAAAGAGCTTGATGTCTACTACACAACCTTCTTCTTGTAGACGTTGTTGGGCCTCCAAGTGCAGAGGTTTGTAGGACAGTAGCAAATTTCCCTCAAGTGGATGACCTAAGGTTTATCAATCCGTAGGAGGCGTAGGATGAAGATGGTCTCTCTCAAGCAACCCTGCAACCAAATAACAAAGAGTCTCTTGTGTCCCCAACACACCCAATACAATGGTAAATTGTATAGGTGCACTAGTTCGGCGAAGAGATGGTGATACAAGTGGTATATGGATGGTAGATAAAGGTTTTTGTAATCTGAAAATATAAAAACAGCAAGGTAACTAATGATAAAAGTGAGCACAAACGGTATTGCAATGCATGAAACAAGGCCTAGGGTTCATACTTTCACTAGTGCAAGTTCTCTCAACAATAATAACATAATTGGATCATATAACTATCCCTCAACATGCAACAAAGAGTCACTCCAAAGTCACTAATAGCGGAGAACAAACGAAGAGATTATGGTAGGGTACGAAACCACCTCAAAGTTATCCTTTCTGATCGATCTATTCAAGAGTCCGTAGTAAAATAACACGAACCTATTCTTTCCGTTCAATCTATCCTAGAGTTCGTACTAGAATAACACCTTAAGACACAAATCAACCAAAACTCTAATGTCACCTAGATACTCCAATGTCACCTCAAGTATCCGCGGGTATGATTATATGATATGCATCACACAATCTCAGATTCATCTATTCAAACCAACACAAAGTACTTCAAAGAGTGCCCCAAAGTTTCTACCGGAGAGTCAAGACGAAAATGTGTGCCAACCCCTATGCATAGGTTCATGGGCGGAACCCGCAAGTTGATCACCAAAACATACATCAAGTGAATCAATAGAATAACCCATTGTCACCACAGTTATCCCATGCAAGACATACATCAAGTATTTTCAAATCCTTAAAGACTCAATCCTATAAGATAACTTCAAAGGGAAAACTCAATCCATTATAAGAGAGTAGAGGGGGAGAAACATCATAGGATCCAACTATAATAGCAAAGCTCGCGATACATCAAGATCGTACCACCTCAAGAACACGAGAGAGAGAGAGAGATCAAACACATAGCTATTGGTACATACCCTTAGCCCCGAGGGAGAACTACTCCCTCCTCATCATGGAGAGCACCGGGATGATGAAGATGGCCACCGGAGCGGGATTTCCCCCTCCGGCTGGGTGCCAGAATGGGTCTAGATTGGCTTTCGGTGGCTACGGAGGCTTCTGGCGGCGGAATTCCCGATCTATTGTGCTCCCCGAAGTTTTTAGGGTATATGGGTATATATGGGAGGAAGAAGTACGTCGGTGGACGTCCGGGCTATCCACGAGGCAGGGGGCGCGCCCAGGGGGGTGGGCGCCCCCCACCCTCGTGGGCAGCCCGGGACTCTCCTGGTCCATCTCCGATACTCCGTGGGCTTCTTTTGGTCCAAAAATAAGTTCCGTGAAGTTTCAGGTCAATTGGACTCCGTTTGAGTTTCCTTTTCTGCGATACTCTAAAACAAGGAAAAAACAGAAACTGGCACTGGGCTCTGGGTTAATAGGTTAGTACCAAAAAATATAAAAGTGTATAATAAAACCCATAAACATCCAAAACAGATAATATAATAGCATGGAACAATAAAAAATTATAGATACGTTGGAGACGTATCATGCTCGTGGATGTTTTCGGGGTATATGGGTATAAATAGGAGGAAGAAGTACGTCGGTGGAGCTACGAGGGGCCCATGAGGGTGGGGGGCGCGCCTCCCTGCCTCATGGCCTCCTCACTTCTTTCTTGATGTCCACTCCAAGTCTCCTGGATCACGTTTGTTCCAAAAATAACTATCCCGAAGGTTTCCGTTTGATATTCCTTTTCTGCAAAATACCGAAATAGACAAAAAAAACAACAATTTGCACTAGGCCTTTGGTTAGTAGGTTAGTCCAAAAAATAATATAAAAAGGTATATTAAAGCCCATTAAACATCCAAAACAGATAATATAATAGCATGGAACAATAAAAAATTATAGATACGTTGGAGACGTATCAAGCATCCCCAAGCTTAATTCCTGCTCGTCCTCGAGTAGGTAAATGATAAAAACGGAATTTTTGATGTGGAATGCTACCTAGCATAATTCTCAATGTAATTTTATTTATTGTGGCATGAATGTTCAGATCTGAAAGATTCAAGACAAAAGTTTAATATTGACACAAAAATAATAATACTTCAAGCATACTAGCAAAGCAATCATGTCTTCTCAAAATAACATGGACAAAGAGAGTTATCCCTACAAAATCATATAGTCTGGCTATGCTCCATCTTCATCACACAAAATATTTAAATCATGCACAACCCTAATGACAAGCCAAGCAAGTGTTTCATACTTTTGATGTTCTCAAACTTTTTAATTCTACACGCAATACATGAGCGTGAGCCATGGATATAGCACTATAGGTGGAATAGAATGGTGGTTGTGGAGAAGACAAAAAGGGGAAGATAGTCTCACATCAACTAGGCATATCAACGGGCTATGGAGATGCCCATCAATAGATATAAATGTGAGTGAGTAGGGATTGCCATGCAACAGATGCACTAGAGCTATAAGTGTATGAAAGCTCAACAAAAGAACTAAGTGGGTGTGCATCCAACTTGCTTGCTCACGGAGACCTAGGGCATTTTGAGGAAGCCCATCATTGGAACATACAAGCCAAGTTCTATAATATAAAATTCCCACTAGTATATGAAAGTGACAACATAGGAGACTCTCTATCATGAAGATCATGGTGCTACTTTGAAGCACAAGTGTGGTAAAAGGATAGTAACATTGTTCCTTCTCTCTTTTTCTCTCATTTTTTTCTTTTTTGGGGCATTTTCTCTTTTTTTGGCCTCTTTTTTCTCTTTTTTTCTTTCTTTTCGTCTGGAGTCTCATCCCGACTTGTGGGGGAATCATTGTCTCCATCATCCTTTCCTCACATGGGACAATGCTCTAATAATGATGATCATCACACTTTTATTTACTTACAACTCGAAAAATTACAACTCGATACTTAGAACAAAATATGACTCTATGTGAATGCCTCTGGCGGTGTACCGGGATGTGCAATGACTCATGAGTGACATGTATGAAAGAATTATAAAGGTGGCTTTGCCACAAATACGATGTCAACTACATGATCATGCAAAGCAATATGACAATGATGAAGTGTGTCATAACAAACGGAACGGTGGTAAGTTGCATGGCAATATATCTCGGAATGGATATAGAAATGCCATATAGGTAGCTATGGTGGCTGTTTTGATGAAGGTATGGTGGGTTTATGGTACCGACGAAAGTTGCACGGTACTAGAGAGGCTATCAATGGTGGAAGGGTGAGAGTGCGTATAATCCATGGACTCAACATTAGTCATAAAGAACTGACATACTTATTGCAAAAATCTATTAGTTATCAAAACAAAGTACTATGCGCATGCTCCTAGGGGATAGATTGGTAGAAAAAGACCATTGCTCGTCCCCGACCGCCACTCATAAGGAAGACAATCAATAAATAAATCATGCTCCGACTTCTTCACATAATGGTTCACGATGCGTGCATGCTATGGGAATCACAAACTTTAGAACAAGTATTTCTCAAATTCACAGCTACTCAACTAGCATGACTCTAACATCACCATCTTCATATCTCAAAACAATCATCAAGTATCAAACTTCTCATAGTATTCAATGCACTTTTCATGGTAGTTTTTATTATACCCATCTTGGATGCCTATTATATTAGGACTAATTTTATAGCCAAAGCAAATTACCATGCTGTTCTAAAGGACTCTCAAAATTATAAAAGTGAATCATGAGAGATCAATAATTTCTATAAAATAGAACCACCACCGTGCTCTTAAAGATATAAGTGAAGCACTAGAGCAAAATTATCTAGCTCAAAAGATATAAGTGAAGCACATAGAGTATTCTAGTAAATTCCGATTCATGTGTGTCTCTCCAAAATGTGTGTATAGCAAGGATGATTATGGTAAACTAAAAAGCAAAGACTCAAATCATACAAGACGCTCCAAGCAAAACACATATCATGTGGTGAATAAAAATATAGCATCAAGTAAAGTTACCGATGGACGAAGACGAAAGAGGGGATGCCTTCCGGGGCATCCCCAAGCTTAGGCTTTTGGTTGTCCTTTAATTTTACCTTGGGGTGCCTTGGGAATCCCCAAGCTTAGGCTCTTGCCACTCCTTATTCCAAAATCCATCAAATCTTTACCCAAAACTTGAAAACTTCACAACACAAAACTCAACAGAAAATCTCATGAGCTCCGTTAGTATAAGAAAACAAACCACCACTTCAAGGTACTGTAATTAACTCATTATTTATTTATATTGGTGTTAAACCTACTACATTCCAACTTATATATGGTTCATACCCCCCGATACTAGCCATAGGTTCATCAGAATAAGCAAACAACACACGAAAAACATAATCTGTCAAAAACAGAACAAACTGTAGTAATCTGTAGGTTTCAAATACTTCTGTAACCCCAAAAATTCTGAAATAAATTGGTGGACATGAGGAATTTTTCTATTAATCATCTGCAAAAAGAATAAACCTAATCGCACTCTCCAGTAAAAAAATGGCAGCAAATCTCGTGAGCACTAAAGTTTCTGTTTTTTTACAGCAAGATCACATAAACTTCCCCCAAATCTTCCCAAAGGTTCTACTTGGCTCTAACACTAATTAAAAGCATAAAACCACATATAAATAGAAGCTAGATGAATTATTTATTACTAAATAGAACCAAAAAGCAAGAAACAAAAATAAAATTGGGTTGCCTCCCAACAAGCGCTATCGCTTAACGCCCCTAGCTAGGCATAAAAACAAGAATAGATCTAGGTATTGTCATCTTTGGTATGCAATCCATAAGTGGCTCTCATAATAGATTCATAAGGTAATTTAATTTTCTTTCTAGGAAAGTGTTCCATGCCTTTCCTTAATGGAAATTGGAATCTAATGTTTCCTTCTTTCATATCAATAATTGCACCAATCGTTCTTAGGAAGGGTCTACCAAGAATAATAGGACATGTAGGATTGCAATCTATATCAAGAACAATGAAATCTATGGGCACATAATTCCTATTTTCAATAATAAGAACATCATTAATCCTTCCCATAGGTTTCTTAATGGTGGAATCCGCAAGATGCAAATTTAAAGAACAATCATCAAATTCACGGAAACCTAACACATCACACAAAGTTTTTGGAATCGTGGAGACACTAGCACCCAAATCAAATAAAGCAAAGCATTCATGATCTTTAATTTTAATTTTAATAGTAGGTTCCCACTCATCATAAATTTTTCTAGGGATATAAACTTCTAATTCAAGCTTTTCTTCATAAGATTGCATTAAAGCATCAACGATATGTTTGGTAAAAGCTTTATTTTGATCATAAGCATGAGGAGAATTTAGCATGGATTGCAACAAGGAAATACAATCTATCAAAGAGCATAATTAAATTCCTTGAAATCCAAAATAGTGGGTTTATTAATATGTAAAGTTTTGACCTCTTCAATCCCACTTTTATTAATTTTTGCATCAAGATCTAAAAACTCCGAATCATTGGGACGCCATTTGGCTAAAGTTGACTCATCTCCAGTCCCATCATTATCAAGATTCATATTGCAAAACAGAGATTTAATAGGGGACACATCAATCACTTTTAGATCTTCATCCTTATTATCGTGAAAACTGGAAGAACACGCTTTTATAAAAGCAATCTTTTTTAGCACGCATCCTAGCGGTTCTTTCTTTGCACTCATCAATGGAAATTCTCATGGATTTGAGAGACTAATTGATATCATGCTTAGGTGGAATAGATCTAAGTTTCAAAGAATCAACATCAAGATAAATTCTATCCACGTTCCTAGCCAACTCATCAATCTTAGGCAATTTTTCTTCAAGCAAAGCATTGAAATTATTTTGCGAAATCATAAATTCTTTAACACTAGTCTCAAATTCAGAGGGCATCTTATTAAAATTTCCATAAGAGTTGTTGTAGGAATTACCACAATTATTAGAGGAATTACTAGGAAACGGCCTAGGATTAAAGTTTCCTCTATAAGCGTTGTTACCAAAATTGTTCCTACCAACAAAATTTACATCCATATATTCATTATTATTCTCAATCAAAGTAGACAAAGGCATATCATTAGGATCAGAAGAAGCACTCTTATTAGCAAACAATTTCATAAGTTCATCCATCTTTCCACTCAAAACATTAATTTATTCTATAGCATGAACCTTTACTAGTAGATCTTTCGGTGTGCCATTGAGAATAATTAACCATAATATTATCTAGGAGTTTAGTAGCTTCTCCTAAAGTGATTTCCATAAAAGTGCCTCCTGCGGTCGAATCTACAAGATTTCTAGAAGCAAAATTCAATCCAGCATAAAAAATTGTATGATCATCCATAAGTTTAATCCATGAGTAGGGCAATTACGTATCATTAATTTCATCCTCTCCCAAGCTTGTGCAACATGCTCATGATCAAGTTGCTTAAAATTCATGATATCGTTTCTAAGAGAGATGATCTTAGCAGGAGGAAAATACTTAGAGATAAAAGCATCTTTGCACTTATTCCATGAATCAATACTATTTTTAGGCAAAGATGAAAACCAAGTTTTAGCACGATCTCTAAGCAAAAACGAAAATAGATTCAATTTAGAAATATCATTATCCACATCTTTCTTCTTTTGCATATCACACAAATCAACAAAAGTGTTTAGATGGGTAGCGGCATCTTCACTAGGAAGGCCAGAAAACGGATCTTTCATGACAAGATTCATCAAAACAATATTAATTTCACAAGATTCCGCATCGGTAAGAGGAGCAATCGGAGTGCTAATAAAATCATTATTGTTGGTACTGGAGAAATCACACAATTTAGTATTATCTTGAGCCATCGTGACAAACAATCAATCCAACACACAAGCAAACAAGAAGCTAGCAAAAAGAGACAGGCGGAAAAGAGGCAGACTAAAAAGAAGGCGAATAAAACGGCAAGGGTGAAGTGGGGGAGAGGAAAACGAGAGACAAATGGCAAATAATGTAATGCGAGGGATAAGAGTTTGTGATGGGTACTTGGTATGCCTTGACTTATGCGTAGATCTCCCCGACAACGGCGCCAGAAATGGCTTGTTGATGGGAGATCAAATCTTGACTTGACTTGGTGCAACCTCCCCGGCAACGGCACCAGAAATCCTTCTTGCTACCTCTTGAGCTTGCGTTGGCTTTCCCTTGAAGAGGAAAGGGTGATGCAGCACAGTAGCGTAAGTATTTCCCTCAGTTTTTGAGAAGCAAGGTATCAATCCAGTAGGATACTACATGCAAGTCCCTCGTACCTGCACAAACAAACAAGAACCTCGCAACCAATGCGCTAAAGGGTTTGTCAATCCCTTCACGGTCACTTACGAAAGTGAGATCTGATAAGGATAATAAGATAAATATTTTTGGTATTTTTGTTGTATAGATTGGAAAATAAAGATTGCAAAATAGAAATAGCAAGTTGATAGGAAAATAATATAATGGAAGATAGACCCGGGGGCCATAGGTTTCACTAGTGGCTTCTCTCAAGATAGCAAATCTACGGTGGGTGAACAAATTATTATCGAGCAATTGATAGAAAAGCCCATAGTTATGAGAATATCTAGGCATGACCATGTATATAGGCATCACATCCACGACAAGTAGACCGAAATGACTCTACATCTACTACTATTACTCCACACATTGACCGCTATACAATATGCATCTAGAGTATTAAGTTCATAAGAACAGAGTAACGCATTAGGCAATATGACATGATGTAGAGGGATAAACTCAAGCAATATGATATAAACCCCATCTTTTTATCCTCGATGGCAACAATACAATACATGCCTTGCTGCCCCTGCTGTCACTGGGAAAGGACACCGCAAGATTGAACCCAAAGCTAAGCACTTCTCCCATTGCAAGAAAGATCAATCTAGTAGGCAAAACCAAACTGATAATTAGAAGAGACTTGCAAAGATATTTAAATCATGCATAAAAGATTTCAGAGAAGAATCAAATATTGTTCATAGATAATCTTGATCATAAACCCACAATTCATCGGATCTCGACAAACACACCGCAAAAAGAATTACATTGAATAGATCTCCAAGAGAATCGAGGAGAACTTTTTATTGAGATCCAAAGAGAGAGAAGAAGCCATCTAGCTAATAACTATGGACCCGAAGGTCTGTGCTAAACTACTCACACATCATCGGAGAGGCTATGGTGTTGATGTAGAAGCCCTCCGTGATCGATTCCCCCTCCAGTAGAGCGTCGGAAAAGGCCCCAAGATGGGATCTCACAGGTACAGAAGGTTGCGGCGATGGAAATAGGGTTTCGTGGTGCTCCTGGATGTTTTCGGGGTATATGGGTATACATAGGAGGAAGAAGTACATCGGTGGAGTTGCGAGGGGCCCACGAGGGTGGGGGGCGCGCCTCCCTGCCTCGTGGCCTCCTCGCTTCCATCTTGACGTCCACTCCAAGTCTCCTGGATCACGTTTGTTCCAAAAATAACTCTCCCGAAGGTTTCATTCCGTTTGGATTCCGTTTGATATTCCTTTTCCACGAAACACTGAAATAGGCAAAAAACATCAATTTGCACTGGGCCTTTGGTTAGTAGGTTAGTCCCAAAAATATTATACAAAGGTATATTAAAGCCCATTAAACATCCAAAACAGATAATATAATAGCATGGAACAATCAAAAATTATAGATACGTTGGAGACGTATCACTATCAAACGTCAAAACATAACTGGGTGACTATAAAGATGCTCTACAGGTGTCTCCGATGGTGTTTGTTGAGTTCTGATAGATCGAGATTAGGAATTGTCACTCCGAGTATCGGAGAGGTATCTCTGGGCCCTCTCGGTAATGCACATCACTATAAGCCTTGCAAGCAATGTGACTAATGAGTTATTTATAGGATGATGCATTACGGAACAAGTAAAGAGACTTGCCGGTAACGAGATTGAACTAGGAATTGAGATACCGATGATCGAATCTCGGGCAAGTAACATACCGATGATAAAGGGAACAACGTATTTTGTTGTGCGGTTTGACCGATGAAGATCTTCGTAGAATATGTAGGAACCAATATGAGCATCTAGGTTCCGCTATTGGCTATTGACCGGAGATGAGTCTCGGTCATGTCTACATAGTTCTCGAACCCGTAGGGTCCGCACGCTTAACGTTCGGTGATGATCGTTATTATGAGTTTATGTGTTTTGATGTACCGAAGGTAGTTCGGAGTCCCGGATATGATCACAGACATGACGAGGAGTCTCTAAATGGTCGTGACATAAATATCGATATATTGGACGGTTATATTCGGACACCGGAAGTGTTCCGGCTGATTTCAGAGAAAACCGGAGTGCCGGAGGGGTTACCGAACCCCCCGAGGAACTAATGGGCCACATGGGCCTTAGTGGAGAGAGAGAGGGCCGACTAGGGCAGGCCGCGCGCCCCTCCCCCTCTAGTCCGAATTGGACTAGGGAAGGGGGGTGGCGCCCCCTTTCCTTCTCCCTCTCCTCCTTCGTTTCCCCCTCCTAGTAGGACTAGGAAAAGGGGAGTCCTACTCCTACTAGGAGGAGGACTCCTCCTCTCCTGGCGCGCCCCAAGGGTCGGCCGGCCTCCCCTCTTGTTCCTTTATATACGAGGGCAGGGGCACCCTAGAACACACAAGTTGATCATTGATCTCTTAGCCGTGTGCAGTGCCCCCTCCACCATAATCCACCTCGGTCATATCGTCGTAGTGCTTAGGCAAAGCCCTACGCTGGTAGCTTCATCATCACCGTCATCATGCCGTCATGCTGACGAAGCTCTCCCTCGACACTCAACTGGATCAAGAGTTCGTGGGACGTCACCGAGCCGAACATGTGCAAATCGCGAAGGTGCCGTACTTTCCGTACTAGGATCGGTCGGATCGTGAAGACATACGACTACATCAACCGCGTTGTCAATTGTCATAATGCTTCTACTTACGGTCTATGAGGGTACGTGGACAACACTCTTCCCCTCTCCTTGCTATGCATCACCATGACAGATCTTGCGTGTGTGTAGGTTTTTTTTGAAATTAATGCGTTTCCCAACAGTGGCATCCGAGCCAGGTCTATGCGTAGATGTTATATGCATGAATAGAACACAAAGGAGTCGTGGACGTGGGTATATACATATTGCTTGCCATCACTAGTTGATTCTTGATTCAACGGTATTGTTGGATGAAGCAACCTAGATCGACATTACGCGTACACTTATGTGAGACTGGTTTTATTGACGTGCTTCGCACACATGTGGCTGGTGGGTGTCAGTTTCTCCAACTTTAGTTGAATCGGATTCAATGAACATGGTTCTTTCTGAAGATCAAAAAGCAATCATTATACCGCGTTGTGGTTTTTGATGCATAGGTAAGAACGGTTCTTGCTCAGCCCGTAGCAGCCACGTAAAACTTGCAACAACAAAGTAGAGGACGTCTAACTTGTTTTTGCAGGGCATGTTGTGATGTGATATGGTCAAGACATGATGCTAAATTTTATTGTATGAGATGATCATGTTTTGTAACACAGTTATTGGCAACTAGCAGGAGCCATATGATTGTCGCTTTATTGTATGAAATGCAATCGCCATGTAATTGCTTTACTTTATCACTAAGCGGTAGCGATAGTCGTAGAAGCAATAGTTAGCACTACAAAAAATACACTTCCGTGACGATACGTGTTTGTCATAGTAGGTCACATTTTCTGTCATGCATGTACATCCATGACAAATTTATGACAGAATCAAGATAGTCATACCTGTGCTGTCGTAGAAGTGTTCCATGACATTACCAAAATTATCATCACGGAAGTGTCCACTTCCATGACGATAAATCGTGCATCACAGAAGTGCTTTCGTCAAGGGTGACCGACATGTGGCATCCACCGTAATGGAACACCGTTAAGCTACCGGGTCCGGTTTTGGATTCGATAACCTGTTAACAACCCCGACCAATGGGGATTTTCCATGTGTAAAATCATCATTGGCTGGAGGAAACACGTGTCGGCTCACCGTTGGGACAGATGTCATCCACTCATTGGACCCAAAGCGCCTATGATATGTCGACACATGGCATGGCCCAACAGAGGCCCATTCTTATGAAAAGGATGGTCCGTTTGACTTGGTCAAAAGGTGGCAGGCCGGCCCACGGCAAGCCTGTTAACGGCCTGTTCGCATATAGCCCATTTACAGCCCGCTAACCCAGGGCCCATTTACGGCCTATCCGAATTAGGCCCAGTAGCGTCATCTGGGCCGTCCAATATAATTCCACCCTGTTTTAACTTCCGGCCCATGTATGTCCCATGACGTCTTTTGGCCCATATGAGGCTCTTAGTAACCCTCGGCCCATTAACGGCCCGTGGTAAACTGGCCTGTAATGAATAGTGTATCACTTTATACCCATTAACGGCCCATTATTCCGTTGGGCCGTTTCCAGCCCATGTTATGTTTCGGCCTTCTCAGGGCCTATTTATTCTTGGGCTCATTTCCAGCATTCAGTTACTTACGGCCCATTACTGTCATTTTCTGCTTGTGGGCCAAATTCAGCCCGTGCTTATAGTTGGCCCGTTTGTGGCCCATTAATACGTTGGGCCGTTTTCAAACCGTCATCAAATACAGCCGATTAACGACGGCCCATTATGGTCGGCCCATGAACAGACGATTCCAACTCTAGCCCATTTACGGCCATAAAGCGGTATGTTATTGGCCCATGTTTGGGCAATCGATCATACGGCCCGTATAAGGCCCATTGATGATACGGCCCATAGAAGGCCCATTGATGATATGACCCGTAGAAGGCCCATTGTTTCTACGCCTCGTAGAAGGCCCATTGTTTCTACGGCCCGTAGAAGGCCCAGTGTCACTACAACATGGTTATTGTGGCCTAGTTTTAAAAAATAGGTTATTGCGGCCACTAGCAAACCGCGGAAAAAGAACAACATTGACTACAAGCAAACAAATAAACAAGACAACAAGGAAATAAATAAGCAAGCAACTTACACTAGGCTATCACGGCTATTGCACATATTACATCCATTGGGCATCAAAGTTCGCCACCAGTACAAATATAGGGAACAAAGCAGCATATCATATACACTGGTTGTCAAAGTTGGCGACCACTGCAAATAAACGCCGCAGCAAAACAAGTCCAGAACTGAAACCACTTTAGAAGATCTCAAGAAACAATATCCTGGGTACCCATAATGCTGGCAAGATGCTTAGCAAGCTTATTAACTTTCTCTTGTTTGGCGCTTAAATCCTCCAGCGCTTGCTGTTGCACCAGAAAGTATGCATCTGAATTCTGCAGGGACTTCCTCAGTCCTTCAGCTTCCTGTCGCAACACATCTGATCGATGTCTTTCAACTTGAAGCTGAGACTCAAGAAGACGAACTAATTTAGGCAGTGAGTTCGAAGAGCTTGTGCCAGCAGTAGTGGCCAGTAACTCAAACACTACATCAAGACATGACTTCTGGGTTCTCTCACTGTCATCAAGGTAGTTTTTATCAGCTTTCTTGGAGACCAATAGGGATGTCTCACTATCTTGAACCTTATCTGCATTATTTCCTTCACCATTGCATAACGGGATATTGTTCTCCAATATTTTGTCCGCATTCTAAAAGACAAACAAGCAGACACGTCACAGGTTTACCATGTTGTATATGAAACTCATTTTGGTAAATTAGTTCAGTAGTAAAGTGCACATGATAACATCATGAAACAAACATATATCTATGTACCATGGTCACTTTATGGTCTATATCATTCTAGTTTTTGTTGCCAAATCAAGATAGAGACACAGTTCAAATAATATTTGTTCAAGACAAAGCAAAATAGACAGAATATAAGTGTGGGAAACTATAGAGACACTTGTAATGTGCATGACATGAGAACATAACTGTTTATTCAATTGAAACTGAAATCAATATAGAGCAAGTTACAATAGCAAACCAGTTAAAGAAACAAGTTTAAAACATACCTGTTGCACCATTGGAGTTTCAATTCCATCCTTCAAATGTGAAAATTGTTGGTCTAAGTAAATACAGTGATGCAAGAGCAAAGGAGTATGAACCATAGCTACAGAACCTGACCTGAGAACAATTCTTCTTCTCCTTTAAGCGTTGAGTTGGGATTCGGAGTGGTGGTCCTCATGCTTTGGGCACTGCAGTTCCCTTACTAACTGCTCGTGTTTGGGTGCTCTGTGGTGGAGACGGTGCTGTGTCAACTGGAACTGGGTTACTATCTGCTGGGGTTGGGGTTAGAAGGGGTGTAGCTGGTTCTCTGTCCAACTAGGTAGGGGTACAATCTGCGAGAGTCTGGGTTATGTGTGGTGGGGCTGGTTCTTGGGCAAGTACAACCGTGGTTCTATCCGCATCAACTGGTAGCACTATCTTTTCTGAAGACTGTGTTGTTACTCCCTTAGATACTGCCATCACCCTCTCCAATTCAAATGGCTGATAAACAAGAAAAGTAATTGAATGTACATACATTGTATGATAGACAGGTGCAGTGGATAGTGGGGAATAAAAGAGGGCATGAAATAATTCACATTTATGTTTTCTAACCAAATAGGATAGCATGACACAATTTCACATATATGATGGCTAACTAAACAGGATAGCATGATACAATTTCACATTATGATGGCTAACTAAAAAATATGGAAATACATAGTTCAAAATATGATGACTATGTAAACAGGATGACATGACATAACTATATAATGTGTTTATTAAATAGGTTGGCATGCCATAATTCACATACATGCCGCCTATGGAAACATGATAGCATGATATAATTCCCGGATAGAATGACATAATTCAAAATATGATGACTATAAACACTAAACAAGATGAGATGATATAACTATATGATGTCTTTATTAAATGGGTTGCCATGCCATAATTTAGATAGATGTTGTGTATGTAAACATGATGGCATGATATAATTCAAATATATGATTTATATAGTAAGCAAGTAAGCAGATGGCAATCCATATATGATGTAAAAACTAAGCAATGCAAGACAACATGCATGACATGGGTAATATAACCCTGCCAAGTTTGAGCATAGACCTCAGGGGGGAAATAGGACTGGTCATCAGTCTCTGAATCCTCCTCTGAGGAGCTCTCTGTATCCAGCAAGATGTCTGCTTCAGCAGGTAGCATTGTCTGCTCTGAATACCTTGTTTTCACTCCAGATACTTCCATCACCGCTTCAAATGGCTGATGCACAGGAAGAGTAGTTTAATATACAAACGTTGTCGACAAATGGAACACGTAATACAAAAAATGATAGCATGATATAATTCACATACATGATGATTGGCTCAACAGCATGGCATTGCATAATTCACATATATAATGCCTTTGCAACAAGATAGCATTGCATAATTCACATATATAATGTCTTGCAACAAGATGGCAATGCATAATTCACATATATGGTAATTATACACTAAATAGGTGGCATTCACACAAAGCATGTCTAAACTAATCGAATGACATCGCAATGCAAGACACCATATGCATGATATATATATATATATATATATATATATATGAGCAACATAACTCTGCCATGTTAATTAAAGCATACACCTCGGGGGAAATAGGACTGGTCATCTGTCTTTGAATCCTCCTCTGAGGAGCTATCCGTAACCAGCGAGATATGCGCTTTGTCAGATAGCATAGTCTGCTATGAAGACCTTGTTTTCACTCCAGAGTTTTCCATCACCGTGTCAAATGGTTGATGCACATGAAGAGTAGTTGAATGTACTAACATTGCTGACAAATGTAATACGTAACGAAAAAAGGATGGTCTGATATAATTCACATATAAGATGACTGGCTAAGCAGGATGGCATTGCAAAATTCACATATATGATGCCTGGCTAAATAAGATGGCATTGCATAATTCACATAAACAATGAATAAACTAAATAGATGGCATTCACACAAAGCATGTCTAAACTAAGCAGTTGACATATTTGATGTATAAAGTAAGAAATGCAAGGCACCATATGCATGATATAACCAACATCAGCATGCCAAGTTAGAGCGAAGACCTCATGGGGCAAATAGGAGTGGTCTTCTACTTCTGAATCCCCCTCAGAACAATTATCTTCCTCTTGATTACGACCGAAATGGGTGGAGGGGGGCTGCCTTTGCGCCCACCATGGAGCGATGTCTGCATGAAATTTTATTGCCACGCAAGGCTCGTCTCTTTTGCTGTACATGTTCAGTTCCATTGTGTACAATAACTGACATGCATAGGAATAAAACATAGTGAGATTATGTAAGGAGTGCATGCACAAATCCAGAGTGATGGTAGCAAACTGTGGATAGACCCAAAACCAATGATAGCAGGCAGATAATAGCTTTAGTTAAAAAATACAGATAATGGCTCCTTTAATGTTTGTTTGCACCCAACATGAAACTCATAGTAGACACCCGAGATTAACTGGATAATAGACATATAGTACTAATTACTGTCTCAATATGTACCCCATAACCATTTAAAAACTCAAGTTTCAGCATAAGTGTAACATCCCAAATTTTCAATTTGGAATGTTATACATAGGTCATTCATGCATATCATATTTTGTGCATTTCATTTTCTGCGATCCTGGAAATTCTAAGCAACTCAAGGACCCTCAGAGAGAGTTGGGGATTTCACCGTTTTGCATATTTCAATTTTATCAAATATGGAAATAAGGATCACTTTAGTTTTAATAAATTTTCTCTCCGAAAATATTTCATATCAAAATATATGAGAGGAGATAATATGACTTCTCCGAAATAATTGAAATGTTGGAAGAAAAGTATTAAAATCAATTTGCAAATTTGGATTTTATTGCAATTTTATTGAATTAGGAAAAATATGCGTTTTTCAAAAATTGCATTATAGGCCCAAATAAATGTTCACCCTGTCTGGCTTATTTTTAGAGGACGGGGAAAATTTATTTCAGGATTTTTGGAGTCCGTTTAGTATTCCTTTTCTTTCTTTTTCTGTGTGTCAGAATATTTAAAAAAGTCAAACTGACTTCGGGCCATAACCGGCCAAGACTCCCCAGGCCGGCCCCCTCTTATAAGCCGCCCCGCAACCCACCCCGCCGCCTCCCGTCGCCACCCGCCCGCCGCCGCGTCGCTTCCCGCCGCGCCGCCGCCGCGTCGGGTCTCGCCGTTGACCCCGCAGTTGACCGGTTGGTTTTCCACGGTTAACCCTGGTTTTCTTTTAGTTTTTGGTTTAATTTATTAGATCGGTTCGGTTTTCCGTCGGTTTACTTATTTTGCAGACGTTCGTCCGTATGTTCGTTTTAACGAACACCGTTCACCCGTTAGCCGCAGACAGCGAACGTTCGTTCGTTAGCCTGTTCATCAATTTTTCTTTTTCCAGGGTTTTCCGCGATTATTTTCGATCGCGATCTGTGCCCTAATTTTCGATCTAGTATATCTTTTCGCTCGTTTATCGGAATCAGGCAATTCAAGCGCCTGGATCTTTGTCTCGAAGCCCTCTTTCCGTTTAACCAACTTGAACAAGATTTTGGTACTGTAAAATTTGACTTTAGTCCAGATTAGTAATCGGATCTTGTTTCTTTCGCAGTTTGAGTTTCTTTGTTTCGTTTGATTTGATTCTTTTTGCAAACCGGAGTTCTTAAGTTGAACTTTCTGGTTAGATCTTCTTATTTGATATTTACCCGTGCATCTTTGCTTGATTGCTTATGTATGCTATTGTTTGTTTGCGATAGAACACCCGGAGTGTGAAGCGTGCTACTACGAGTCTTTAGGATTTGCAGATCATCAGCAAGGCAAGTAACACATTGATCATACTTCTTTCATACCCAGTTTTATGCATTAGTTTCAATCCCCAAACATTGCATGATTAGGATGTGATTAACTTGTGGGTATTGGGAATTAGATGATGAGGTAGAACCTATTGCCCTGTTTTATTATCAAACCCTGGGAGTTACATCTACGTTATGCTTATATTGCCATGCTATGCTCATAGATGTGGTTTGGTTTGAGAGATCCATGACAGATGTGAGATTGTTAATTAATGGTTCAACTTAAGGTGGCAACTTTAATACACATCTGGGTGGATTGCTTGTTTTGGGCACCTGGGGATATACCAGTGTTGTCCTAGGAGATCCCGGGGATTTACCGTGTGATCCTCCTACGTTCCGCCATCCAGGCTCAAAGGGATCATGAGATTATTCATGCTAGAAACTTCCGTGTGCAGCCACAAGCCATTATGGGCTCTGGCATAGTGGAGTATGTTGCGTGACCTCTTTCAGTGGTGGGCTAGCAGATGTAGAGGGAAAGTAGGTGTAACTGTCCACCCAGAGTAAAGAGTTAATGCTTCTGAAAGACTGTGTATGGGTCATCCGTTTCTCAAACATCATATAGTGCGAGGATTCCAACGGAGGAGATCGAGTCTTGTGGGGAAAAGTGCGCAAACCTCTATAGAGTGTACAAACTAATCATGGTTAGCCGTGTCCCCGATTATGGACAGCTTGAGTATCTAGTACTTGGATTATCCTACTGTATCTCCTCATTCTAAATTAATTTGTTGGGTTGATTATTACTTTTAATTGGGATTGAGATGGGGGTACCATTCTCAAGTGTTACAACTACCATGATAGTTAAATAAAAACTTATTCCTTTGTTGTAGGAAAAAATTAGCTTTTCGCAAAAACCATGTAACCATAGAGCCTCCACCAGCCATATATGCATGTAGTGTTAGCCTTTATCTATTCATTGCTCTACTGTGTTACATTGCCAGCATATTTTATGTGCTGACCCGTTTTTGGGCTGCAACGTATTATGTTGCAGACTTTTCAGACGAGGAGTAAGAGGCGATAGGTCGTTTGTCATGCACACAACTATGCTGTTAGAGTTGATGGACTCACTTTATCTTCCAAGCCTTCCGCTGTTACCGTATTAGATGGCCTTAAGCCATATTTATTGTAATAAGTTTTCTCTTGAGACATCTGATGTAATAGGTGCGTGATTGCTACTCTGTTATAAATCCTTTGAGTACTATGTGTGTCAGCATTACCGATCTAGGGATGACACTGAAGCACAGACACTTGACCGTTTGAGGTCGGGTCGCCACAAGATGGTATCAGAGCACACACTGAATGTAGGACACGACCACTAAGAAAAGCCGTAGGTCACTCTTCTCTACTCATTTCTGACTCCTCTCCATTTTCTACTCTTTAGGATGGCAGATAGAGGAACAAGTTTGCACAACCGGATGAAGACACACCTTTTGGACGACACTTGAAGGAAGTCACTAGGTACCTGAACATTGGAATACCAAGCTTCACCGGGACCTACAACGCCACTTTACCAGAAGAGGAGCGCTGGATGATTAGAGTTCAAGTTCCAGGAAGGACGTTCACACCAGTTACAGATTCTATAGAGTTTTCCTTTGATGCACCCACTTGGAGTCTAGGCAAGAGCATGGCAGCCCACATTGCTATGGGACATATTGGAGAAGTCTACAAACAAGAGCTGAAGGACACTATATACCAAATATGTGGGTGCCGAGACGAGCAATGGGAGATGACCAGCACCAGGAGGGATAGATCCATTGCAGCATTCATCCAGGAGCTAAACCAACACATTCGACGCCAGGAGAACCAGATGTGCGCAAGCATGATGGATCTGCAGAAGGCAATGACCAGGATCGCCGAGCTAGAAGAGGAACTCAAGTCTACACGCGACGATTATGAGGAGGAAATCATCATACTAGTGGATAAGAATGACGACCTAACAAGGA
The DNA here is from genome assembly GCF_018294505.1 of Triticum aestivum. NCBI lineage: Eukaryota > Viridiplantae > Streptophyta > Magnoliopsida > Poales > Poaceae > Triticum > Triticum aestivum. The sequence continues at coordinate 147,196,123 of NC_057812.1, forward strand.
AGCTAGGAGTTTTCATGGGAGATCCCGCGCCAGGAGGAGAAGACGACGAACTGATACGTCCATTTTGCATCATGCTTTTATATCGATATTTATTGCATTATGGGCTGTTATTTCACATTATGTCACAATACTTATGGCTATTCTCTCTTATTTTACAAGGTTTACATAAGGAGGGAAAATGCCGGCAGCTGGAATTCTGGGCTGGAAAAGGAGCAAATATTAGAGACCTATTCTGCACAACTCCAAAAGTCCCGAAACTCCACGGAATACCTTATAATAAATAATGAAAAATCCTCGCCAAAGATGAAGACCAGGGGGCCCACACCCTGCTCACGAGGGTGGGGGGCGCCCCCCTACCTCGTGGCCCCCTTGGTGGCTCTCCGATGACCATCTTCTCCTATATGAAGTCTTTCGTCGAGAAAAAAATAAGAGCAACCTTTCGGGACAAAACTCCACCGCCACGAGGCGGAACCTTGGCGGATCCAATCTAGAGCTCCGGCAGCGCTGTTCTGTCGGGGAAACTTCCCTCCCGGAGGGGGAAATCATCGCCATCGTCATCACCAACGCTCCTCTCATCGGGAGAGGGCAATCTTCATCAACATCTTCATCAGCACCATCTCATCTCAAAACCCTAGTTCATCTCTTGTATCCAATTCTTGTCTCCAAGTCCAGGATTGGTTCTAGTAGGTTGCTAGTAGTGTTAATTACTCCTTGTAGTTGATGCTAGTTGGTTTAATTGGTGGAATATCATATGTTCAGATCCTTTATGCATATTAATACCCCTCTGATTATGAACATGTTTATGCTTTGTGAGTAGTTACGTTTGTTCCTGAGGACAAGGGAGAAGTCTTGCTATTAGTAGTCATGTGAATTTGGTATTCGTTCGATATTTTGATGAGATGTATGTTGGCTAGCCTCTAGTGGTGTTATGTGAACGTCGACTACATAACACTTCACCATTATTTGGGCCTAGAGGAAGGCATTGGGAAGTAATAAGTAGATGATGGGTTGCTAGAGTGACAGAAGCTTAAACCCTAGTTTATGCGTTGCTTTATAAGGGGCTGATTTGGATCCATATGTTTCATGCTATGGTTAGGTTTACCTTAATACTTTTGTTGGAGTTGCGGATGCTTGCAATAGAGGTTAATCATAAGTGGGATGCTTGTTCAAGTCAGAACAGCACCCAAGCACCAGTCCACCCACATGTCAAATTATCAAAGTACCGAACGCGAATCATATGAGCGTGATGAAAACTAGCTTGACGATATTCCCATGTGTCCTCGGGAGCGCTTTTCCTTATATAAGAGTTTGTCCAGGCTTGTCCCTTGCTACACAAAGGATTGGGCCACCTTGCTGCACTTTTATTTACTTTTGTTACTTGTTGCTCGTTACAAATTATCTTATCACAAAACTATATGTTACCACTTATTTCAGAACTTGCAGAGAATACCTTGCTGAAAACTGTTTATCATTTCCTTCTGCTCCTTGTTGGGTTCGACACTCTTACTTATCAATAGGACTATGATAGATCCCCTATACTTGTGGGTCATCAAGACTCTTTTCTGGTGCCGTTGCCGGGGAGTGAAGCGCCTTTGGTAGGTGGAATTTGGTAAGGAAAAATTTATATAGTGTGCTGAAATTTACTGTCGCTTGTTACTATGGAAAGTAATCCTCTGAGGGGCTTGTTCGGGGTATCTTCACCCTGACCAGTAGAGCAAAGAGTTGCTCCTCAACCTACTGAACCTATTGAAAATGAATAAGAAAATGAAATTCCTTATGAGTATCCTTCGGGTATGATAGAAAAACTGCTAGCTAATCCTTTTACAGGAGATGGAACAAAGCATCCTGATGAACACCTAATATATGTGGATGAAGTTTGTGGATTATTTAAGCTTGCAGGTATACCCGATGATGTTGCTAAGAAGAAGGTCTTCCCTTTATCTTTGAAGGGAGACACATTGATATGGTATAGGCTATGTGATGATACGAGATCATGGAACTATAGAAGATTGAAATTGGAATTTCATCAAAAGTATTACCCTATGCATCTTGTTCATCGTGATCGCAATTATATATATAATTTTTGGCCTTGCGAAGGAGAAAGCATCGCTCAAGCTTGGGGGAGGCTTAAATCAATGTTATATTCATGCCCCAATCATGAGCTCTCAAGAGAAATGATTATTCAAAATTTTTATGCTCAGCTTTCTGATAACAATCGCACCATGCTTGATACTTCTTGTGCTGGCTCTTTTATGATGAAGACTATTGAATTCAAATGGGATTTATTGGATAGAATTAAACGCAAATCTGAAGATTGGGACCTCGACAATGGTAAGGAGTCGGTATGACACCTAAGTTTGATTGTGTTAAATCTTTTATGCATACCGATATTTTCCGTAAGTTTAGCACTAAATATGGACTTGATTCTGAGATAGTAGCTTCTTTCTGTGAATCTTTTGCTACTTATGTTGATCTCCCTAAGGAGAAGTGGTTTAAATATCATCCTCCCATAGAAGTAAAAGTAGCTCCACCTATTAAAGTTGAAGAAAAGACTATCACTTATAATGATCCTATTGTTCCTACTTCTTATGTTGAGAAACCACCTTTCCCTGTTAGAATAAAGGATCATGCTAAAGCTTCAACTGTGGTTCGTAAAAGCAATATTAAAACATATACACCTCCTGAGCAAGTTAAAGTTGAACCTAATATTGCTATTGTTAAAGAGCTCTTGTCTGATAATATTGACGGGTGTGTTATTCAGTTCTGCGGTAAAACTGCTAGAATTGCTAAACCTTGTGCTAAAGATAAACATAGACCTGTGGTAGGCGTGCCTGCTATTTCTGTTAAAATAGGAGATCATTGTTATCATGGCTTATGTGATATGGGTGCTAGTGCTAGTGTTATACCTTATGACTTGTATAAAGAAATCAAGCATGAAATTGCACCTGCTGAGTTAGAAGATATTGATGTCACAATTAAACTTGCTAATAGAGATACTATTTCAGCAATGGGAATTGTTAGAGATGTTGAAGTCTTGTGCGGGAAAACTAAATATCCTGCTGATTTTCTTGTTCTTAGTTCCCCACAAGATAGCTTTTGTCCCATTATATTTGGTAGACCCTTCTTGAATACAGTTAATGCTAGGATAGACTGTGAAAAGAATGTTGTTACTATTGGCTTGGATGATATGACTCATGAATTTAATTCCTCTAAATTTAGTAAACAACACCGTGAAGAAGAATTGCCTAGTAAGGATGAAATTATTGGTCTTGCTTCTATTGCCGTACCTCCTAGTGATCCTTTAGAACAATATTTGCTAGACCATGAGAATGATATGTTTATGAATGAAAGAAGGGAAATATATGAAGTATTCTTTAAACAGGAACCTATGCTGAAACACAATTTGCCTGTTGAAATCCTAGGGGATCCCCCTCCACCTAAGGGTGATCTCGTGTTTGAGCTTAAACCGTTGCCTGATAATCTTAAATATGCTTATCTTGATGAAAAGAAGATATATCCTGTTATTATTAGTGCTAACCTTTCAGAGCATGAAGAAGAAAGATTATTGAAAACTCTGAAGAAGCACCATGCTGCTATTGGATATACTCTTGATGATCTTAAGGGCATTAGTCCCACTCTATGTCAACATAAAATAAATTTGGAAGCAGATGCCAAACCAGTTCGTGATCCTCAATGACGTCTGAATCCTAAAATGAAAGAAGTGGTAAGAAAAGAAATACTAAAGCTTCTGGAGGCAGGTATAATTTGTCCCATTGCCGATAGTTAGTTGGTAAGTCCTGTTCATTGTGTCCCTAAGAAGGGAGGTATTACTGTTGTTCCTAATGATAAAGATGAATTGATCCCACAAAGAATTATTACAGGTTATAGGATGGTAATTGATTTCCGCAAATTAAATAAGGCTACTAAGAAATATCATTACCCCTTACCTTTTATTGATCAAATGCTAGAAAGATTATGCAAACATACACATTACTGCTTTCTAGATGGTTATTCTGGTTTCTCTCAAATACCTGTGTCGGCTAAAGATCAATCAAAGACTACTTTTACATGCCCTTTTGGTACTTTTGCTTATAGATGTATGCCTTTTGGTTTATGTAATGTACCTGCTACCTTTCAAAGATGCATGATGGCTATATTCTCTGACTTTTGTGAAAAGATTTGTGAGGTTTTCATGGACGACTTTTCCGTCTATGGATCTTCTTTTGACGATTGCTTGAGCAATCTTGATCGAGTTTTGCAGAGATGTGAAGAAACTAATCTTGTCTTGAATTGGGAAAAGTGCCACTTTATGGTTAATGAAGGTATTGTCTTGGGGCATAAAGTTTCTGAAAGAGGTATTGAAGTTGATAAAGCCAAGGTTGATGCTATTGAAAAGATGCCATGTCCCAAGGACATCAAAGGTATAAGAAGTTTCCTTGGTCACGCGGATTTTATAGGAGGTTCATTAAGGACTTCTCAAAAATTTCTCAGCCTCTGACTAATTTATTACAAAAAGATATACCATTTGTCTTTGATGATGATTGTGTAGAAGCATTTGAAATACTTAAGAAAGCATTAGTCTCTGCACCTATTGTTCAGCCACCTGATTGGAATTTACCCTTTGAAATTATGTGTGATGCTATCGATTATGCTGTAGGTGTTGTTCTAGGGCAAAGAGTTGATAAGAAATTAAATGTTATCCATTATGCTAGTAAGACTCTAGACAATGCTCAAAGAAATTATGCTACTACTGAAAAAGAACTTTTAGTAGTTGTATTTGCTTGTGATAAGTTCAGACCTTATATTGTTGATTCTAAAGTAACTATCCACACTGATCATGCTGCTATTAAATATCTTATGGAGAAGAAAGATGCTAAACCTAGACTTATTAGATGGGTTCTCTTGCTACAAGAATTTGATTTGCATATTGTTGACAGAAAAGGAGCTGAGAACCCCGTTGCAGACAACTTATCTAGGTTAGAGAATGTTCTTGATGACCCACTACCTATTGATGATAGATTTCCTGATGAACAATTAAATGTCATAAGTACCTCTCGTAGTACTCCTTTGTATGCTGATTATGCTAATTACATAGTTGCTAAATTTATACCACCTAGCTTCACATACCAACAAAAGAAAAATTTCTTCTATGATTTGAGATATTACTTTTGGGATGACCCACATCTTTATAAAGAAGGAGTAGATGGTGTTATTAGACGTTGTGTACCTGAGCATGAACAGGAACAGATCCTACGCAAGTGCCACTCCGAAACTTATGGAGGACACCACGCGGGAGATAGAACTGCACATAACGTATTGCAATCCGGTTTTTATTGGCCTACTCTCTTCAAGGATGCCCGTAAGTTTGTCTTATCTTGTGATGAATGTCAAATAATTGGTAATTAGTAGAATTCAAGAAATGCCTATGAATTATTCACTCGTTATTGAACCATTTGATGTTTGGGGCTTTGATTATATGGGACCTTTTCCTGCCTGTAATGGATATACACATATTCTAGTTGCTGTTGATTACGTTACTAAGTGGGTAGAAGCTATTCCAACTAGTAGTGCTGATCATAACACTTCTATTAAAATGCTTAAAGAAGTTATTTTTCCGAGGTTTGGAGTCCCTAGATAGTTAATGACTGATGGTGGTTCACATTTTATTCATGGTGCTTTCCGTAAAATGCTTGCTAAATATGACGTCAATCATAGAATTGCATCTCCGTATCACCCACAGTCTAGTGGTCAAGTAGAATTGAGTAATAGAGAACTCAAATTAATTTTGCAAAAGACTATCAATAGATCTAGAAAGAATTGGTCCAAGAAACTTGATGATGCATTATGGGCCTATAAAACTGCATATAAAAATCCTATGGGTATGTCTCCGTATAAAATGGTCTATGGAAAAGGATGTCACTTACCTCTCGAACTAGAACACAAGGCTTATTGGGCTATTAAAGAGCTCAACTATGATTTCGAACTTGCCGGTGAAAAGAGGTTATTTGATATTAGCTCTCTTGATGAATGGAGAACCCAAGCTTATGAAAATGCCAAGTTGTTTAAAGAAAAGGTTAAAAGATGGCATGACAAAAGGATACAAAAGAGTGAGTTTAATGTAGGTGATTATGTATTGCTATACAACTCTCGTTTAAGATTTTTTGCAGGAAAACTTCTCTCTAAATGGGAAGGCCCCTATGTTATCGAGGAGGTCTATCGTTCCGGCACCATAAAAATTAACAACTTCGAGGGCACAAATCCGAAGGTGGTAAACGGTCAAAGAATTAAACATTATATTTCAGGTAATCCCATAAATATTGAAACCAATATTATTGAAATCGTAACCCTGGAGGAATACATAAGGGACACTTTCCAGAACGTTTCAGACTCCGAAAAGGAATAGGTATGTGGTACGGTAAGTAAACCGACTCCAAAACAATTTTTAAGGCAATATTTCTCCGTTTTGGAATATTTAGAAAAATAGAAAATTAAGTAGCAGTCCAGGAAGGACACGAGGGCCCCATGAGGGTGGAGGGCGCGCCCTACCCCCCTGGGCGTGCCCCCTACCTCGTGAGCACCTCGTGTGCCTTCCGGATTCCGTTTTCTTGCATGATACATATTTTGGTCGGTAAAAATTCACTATATAATCTTCCGGGGGTTTTGACTCCCGTATCACGCAAAAATCTCCTGTCTTTGTTTCAATCTATTTTTTGTCAGGGTTGTCAAGGCCAAGCACTATGTCGTCTCCCTCCTCCTCCAACCATGAGGGCAACGATGCTTGGCTAATGAAGATAGAGCTGAAGAGAGAAGAACCTATGGAGATCAACAAGGATGAAGGGATCAAGAAGGCCATGGAGGACCAAGTTCCAGCAACAGAAGACACCCTTCAACTGGATCATAATCTTATTACCCCTACAGAAACCAAAGCTTTCAAGATGATTGAGTTGATTCGTATACAAAATAAGTATCTCACACGTGAAAATATTTTGTTGAAGGAGCATATCATCGCACTCAAGGGCATTATCCGCAAGTTAGAAGACCTCCTACGCTCAATGTGTGACTATCCGTCATCAACAACTCCACCTTCTTCACCAACTAAAGAGATATAATCACATGGGTATGGGCACTCCCCTTGGCAACTGCCAAGCTTGGGGGAGGTGCCCCGGTATCGTATCACAATCTCAACTCCTATCTTTACCGTTTTCCTTAGTTCGATCCCATTAGTAGTATTTTGATCTAGTAGAATAAAGTTTATGGCATGATCTAGTTTTAAGTTTTGCTTTATGATCTCTCTATGTAATCGAGTCAGTGAGCTATATAATAAAGATTAGTGTTGAGTCAAGGGCTTGATTTTCTTGCTATGATCTTGGGTGAATAAAAGAAAAGAGAAAAAGAATAAGAGGAAACAAAAGTTCATATTGATCTTATTGATAGTAATGACTTCACATAGAAAGAGTGTGATGATTAAAATTTGTTGGGAGTTGGCAGACATAGCTTTGGTCATCGTTGCAATTAATAGGAAGTAATAAGGAAAGAGAGGTTTCACATATAAATATACTATTATTGACATCTTTAATGATTGGGAGCACTCATGAAAATGTGACATGCTAAAGAGTTGATGTTGGACAAGGAAGACAAAGTAATGGGTTATGTTTTCTTATATCTGAGATAAAGTATGTTGTCATGGATCATACAACATGTTGAGCTTGCCTTTCCCCCTCATGCTAGCCAAATTCTCAGCACCAAGTAGAGATACTACTTGTGCTTCCAAATACCCTTAAACCAGTTTTGCCATGAGAGTCCACCATATCTACCTATGGATTGAATAAGATCCTTCAAGTAAGTTTTCATAGGTGCAAAGCAATAAAAATTGCTCTCTAAATATGTATGATTGATTGGTGTGGGAGAAATACGCTTTATACGATCTTGTGATGTGGAAGTAATAAAAGCGATAGACTGCATAATAAAGGTTCATATCACAAGGGGCAATATAAAGTGACGTTCTTTCGCATTAAGATTTTGTGCATCCAACCATAAAAGTGCACGGCAACCTCTGCTTCCCTCTGCGAAGGGCCTATCTTTTATTATTATCTTCTACCTTATGAAAGTGTCATGGTGATCTTCACCTTTCCTTTTTCATTTTATCCTTTGGCAAGCCCAGCATGTTGGAAAGAACCTGATATATATATATATATATATATATATATATATATATATATATCTATATCTAATTGGATGTAGGGGGGCATGAGTTATTATTGTTAACATTACCCTCGAGGTAGAAGGTTGTGGGGCGAAACTATAAGCCCCTATCTTTCTCTGTGTCCGATTAAAACTCCGTAACCACAAGTATTGCGCGAGTGTTAGCAATTATGAAGGACTAGATGATAGTTGAGTATGTGGACTTGCTTTTTAGCTCTGACATAGACTCTTCCTGATGTTATGATAAATTGCAATTGCTTCAATGATTGAGGTTATAGTTTGTTGGTTCTCAATAAGGTTTCTGATTCATACTTTTGCATTGTGAATAGATCATCACTTGAACATAAGTAATCATATGTCAATATCTATATATGTTGTTGTTATGAGAATAATCATGATGCCCTCATGTCCGTATTTTATTTTTATCGACGCCTCTACCTCTAAACATGGAGACATATTTATTGTTATCGGCTTTCGCTTGAGGACAAGCGAGGTCTAAGCTTGGGGGAGTTGATACGTCCATTTTGCATCATGCTTTTATATCGATATTTATTGCATTATGGGTTGTTATTTCACATTATGTCACAATACTTATGGCTATTCTCTCTTATTTTACAAGGTTTACATAAGGAGGGAGAATGCCGGCAACTGGAATTCTGGGCTGGAAAAGGAGCAAATATTAGAGACCTATTCTGCACAACCCCAAAAGTCCTGAAACTCCATGGAATACCTTATAATAAATAATGAAAAATCCTCGCCAAAGATGAAGACCAGGGGGCCCACACCCTGCTCACGAGGGTGGGGGCGCCCCCCCTTGGGGCGCGCCCCCTACCTCGTGGGCCCCCTAGTGGCTCTCCGATGACCATCTTCTCCTATATGAAGTCTTTCGTCGAGAAAAAAAATAAGAGCAATCTTTCGGGACGAAAATCCGCCGCCACAAGGCGGAACCTTGGCGGATCCAATCTAGAGCTCCGCCAGAGCTGTTCTACCGGGGAAACTTCCCTCCCGGAGGGGGAAATCATCACCATCGTCATCACCAACGCTTCTCTCATCGGGAGAGGGAAATCTCCATCAACATCTTCATCAGCACCATCTCATCTCAAAACCCTCGTTCATCTCTTGTATCCAATTCTTGTCTCCAAGTCCATGATTGGTGCTAGTAGGTTGCTAGTAGTGTTAATTAATCCTTGTAGTGGATGCTAGTTGGTTTAATTGGTGGAAGATCATATGTTCAGATCCTTTATGCATATTAATACCCCTCTGATTATGAACATGTTTATGCTTTGTGAGTAGTTACGTTTGTTCCTGAGGACAAGGGAGAAGTCTTGCTATTAGTAGTCATGTGAATTTGGTATTCATTCGATATTTTGATGAGATGTATGTTATCCAGCCTCTAGTGGTGTTATGTGAACGTCGACTACATAACACTTCACCATTATTTGGGCCTAGAGGAAGGCATTGGGAAGTAATAAGTAGATGATGCGTTGCTAGAGTGACAGAAGCTTAAACCCTAGTTTATGTGTTGCTTCGTAAGGGGCTGATTTGGATCCATATGTTTCATGCTATGGTTAGGTTTACCTTAATACTTTTGTTGTAGTTACGGATGCTTGTAGTAGAGGTTAATCATAAGATGCTTGTTCAAGTAAGAACAACACCCAAGCACTGGTCCACCCACATGTCAAATTATCAAAGTACCGAACGCGAATCATATGAGCGTGATGAAAACTAGCTTGACGATATTCCCATGTGTCCTCGGGAGCGCTTTTCCTTATATAAGAGTTTGTCCTGGCTTGTCCCTTTCTACAAAAAGGATTGGGCTACCTTTGTTGGGGATATTACCACTAGGCGTAAACCGGCCTACTTGGGCCGGGTTAACTTCATTAGTGGTATAAGCAGATGAAGGCCCAAGGCCTATAGTCGGTTTAGAATCTGTAGCCGTAAACCGACCTGATGTATAACTTGTATTGTAAGTTAGGAATAGAGAGATACCAACCGGGATACGAATATGAACCGGTTGGGACTCTATGGACCGACAGGCGTCACCCGTGTATATAAGGGGACGACCCGGCGGCGGTTCAGGACAGACAACGACAACTCGAGCCTGGGCGAAGCTTGTTTGCTCCCTGGCCATCGAGACCATATCAATTCCATCACAACTAGACATAGGCTTTACCTTCATCGAAGGGGCTGAACTAGTATAAAACCCTCGTGTCTTTGTGTCCGCTTTAACCCCTTCAAGTAAACCCGAGGCGATGGCTCCACGACTAAGTCCTTTCACTAGGACATCTGCCGTGACAAATCCACGACAGTTGGCGCCCACCGTGGGGCTATCGCACAATGGTTTGACGATCTTGGAGGGCAAGCTCAAAGGACTCGAAGGCTATGCTGTGGGCTAGATGACTAAGAGTCGTCGTGGCAAGATCTACATCGACGACGCAGGATGGGGTCCCGAGGCCGATTCGATTGAGTACGGGTACCAGGTCCCCTTTGGTGGCATACACGTTTTCATCGGCAAGATCGGTGAGTCGGGGCCTGAGCCGGACATCTGCATCGACCTCGTCGAGACGGCTCAGTGTGCGAGATCTACCCAGGCTAAACCGGCCGTGAAGCGTGCCTTCGTTGGAGTCATCCACGGAGGAGGGCGTGAGGACGAGTCAGAACACGGTAGCGAGGCCGTCGTCTATTCCGGCGACGAGTCCTCGACCGGAGAGACCGAATCACTATACCAGTTACAAGACGACCAGGTTAGGGGCTGTTCCGATGGCGACAGTATTCCGGACCCCCTAGGCCAGGTCAACCGGGTTGGAATATTCATGGCCGGCACACAGGCGGCGAATCACTCTTCGACCGCCGCAGCAATGCTCTCCGGATCAGCAGGGGCAGGAGGCCTTGTGCGCCCGCCGGTTCAAGTTCTATCTGATCTATTTGATACACTAGCCGCGCTCATGGCAGAGGACAATCCGGCGGATCAGGAGGCCCATAATACAGAAATTACAAAGGTGAGAGAGTAGATCGTGCAAGCCAAAGCGGATCTGGCCGCAGAAAAAGACAGGATGGCCGCAGAGCGGGCCGCTTTGGACGCCCAGGCTTATAAGCTCATGGTTGACCAGAACGCGTCACAGGAGGTCTTAAAGCGGAAGCACAGGTCACGCCTGCCGTTAGGGTTTGATCCCCGGAATCTCTTTCACACTCCAGGAGCTGGACCCAGTAATCCGCCGCGGCACCTGGAGACAAACCGGATTGAGGCACCAGGACCAGGGGGGACGGTCCAACCTCGCCTGATGGAACCTCCTCCGCAGAACATTGCGATTCTTCCGCCGGTCCAGACGCCCCCAGGTCATTATTCTAATCCTATGGACAACCTTGTTGCGGCCGCCGCGCGATTAGAGGCTATCCCAGTCGAAGGGGACTCTCCGCAAGCGATAGAGACGCGCCGGGTTAAGGAGCTTCTCCGGACCGCGCTGATTCAGCAGGAAGCATACTCGTACAGCCGTGATCGGATTCACTCTACGCCCCGTCCAATCCGGAGCTATAGCAGGCGCATGGATGAACCGGCCATATCGAGCAATGCGCGAGGCCGTGAAGCAGCCCATGGCAATAGCCCGGCAGGCGGTGTTCGCGATGCTCAGGATGTGGTGGACCGGGCCCGGGCACGGAGGGAAGCCGAGTTAGCAGCGCAGGATGATGCGGATCAACTTACACCGGTTCGCCCTACCACCTTTGCCGGACCAGGAGTCGGATCCGCTTTGGGAGTGCCTTGTTTAATCCCCGCTTTACGCAATGTGCGCCTGCCCAAAGATTTCAAGGGTCCACGCAAGGTGCCGAATTACACCGCTGATTTATCCCCTGAAGCGTGGATAGAGAGTTATGAGATGGCCATGGAGATGTTAGACGTGGATGAGACCGCATGTGCAAAATACTTCACCATGATGCTTGAAGGCACGGCGCGTACCTGGTTGAAGAGCCTACCGCCCAATTCTGTCGGCTCATGGGCCCAGTTGCGGGCCCGGTTTATCCAGAATTTCAAGGATACGTGTAAGCAGCCCAAATCCATAGTAGACCTGGCGGCTTGTGTCCAGGGGGAAGGAGAATCAACGACCCATTGGGTGCGCCGCGTTTCAGAAATTTTGCACTCGTCCGACAGGATCAATGCTGACTCTGCGATCTTAACCCTGGAAGGCAACTGCCGGTTTGAGCCTTTAAAATTGAAATTGGGACGCATGAAGCGGTTCTGTAATGACATGGGAACCCTCATGGCCGCTCTAGTGAAGTATGCTGATTCAGACAGTACCAAGGATCCCGAGACTGATGATGATGAAGCAGGGAAGGGAAGGAAGAATAGCAACTCCAAACAGCAGCAGTATAAACCGGCGGGTCATGGAAACGGAGGCAAGCGCAAGGCGGATGGCAGCATGGACTTTGTGGCCAACACTAATGCACAAGACAGGGGGCAGCGGCGCAGAGGTAAAGCGGCAAATCGTAATGGGGCTCCCAATCCTAACGCAAGCCGCTTGAGTTATTTGATGAATCAGCCTTGCCCGAAGCACGGGACGAAGGAGGCGCCGACTAACCATCTTTGGAAGGATTGTTATATCATGCAGGAGTTTAAAAACTCTAATGCCTTCCGGTATGATCACGGGTCAGGTGGCGGTTCAGGATCCGGTTTTCGTGGGCCGGATCACGATGGAGCTTCCGGTTCAGGTCGCAATCAGGGCGGTCACAATCACCAGAATAATCAGAACGGCCAGCAGCAGCAGCAGCAGCAGTCGGGTTATCAGAGCCAGCCAAAACAGTTGAACAATGGGCAATATCATGTTTTCACAACTAGCTTGGATAAACGCGACCGAAAACTCCACAAGCAAGCGGTGAATTCTGCTGAACCGGCCTTACCACGTTACTTGCGCTGGTCGGAGCAGCCTATCGTGTGGAGCAGAGAGGATCACCCGCCCCGGGTTGATAATCCGGGCCAGCTAGCATTAGTGGTAGACCCTCAGGTGGGGGGTTATAAATTCACCAAGGTACTCATGGATGGAGGAAGCAGTATTAACATACTATACTATGAGATATTCCGTCGCATGGGTTTAACAGACAAAGATCTCAGACCGTCTAATACGGTGTTCCATGGTGTGGTGCCTGGCAAATCTGCATATCCTGTTGGTAAGATAGCCCTGGACGTGGCTTTTGGGGACGAGCACGACTCCCGGTCGGAAAAACTAACATTTGAGGTGGTGAAGATCCAGAGCCCATATCATGCCTTGTTTGGCCGGCCGGCTTACGCCAAGTTCATGGCGCGGCCTTGTTATATCTACTTGCAGCTCAAGATGCCAGGTTACAAAGGGACAATAACGGTTCATGGGAGCCGTAGGGTCGCTTTGGAATGTGAGGAAGGTGATGCGGCTTATGCAGAGTCGGTCTATGCCACGGAGGAGTTGAAGTACTATAAGGACAATGTTGATCCAGCGGATATGACTCCTTTGAAGAAGCCAACTACAGAGCATGATTCGGATCTGAAGTTTAAATCGGCAGCTGAGACCAAGCTTGTTGACTTCGTGCCCGGCGATTCGTCCAAGCAGTTCACTGTCAGTGCCAATTTGGATCCCAAATAGGAAAGCGCGCTCATCGAGTTCATCAGTGAGAATTGGGACATCTTCGCATGGAAACCATCCGACATGCCAGGTGTACCGAGGGAACTCGCTGAGCACACTCTTAATGTGGATCCTAGGTATAAACCAGTGAGGCAATTCCTCCGCCGGTTTAACGAAGAAAGGCGAAAGGCCATTGGAGAGGAAGTGGCCTGGCTTTTGGCAGCTGGCTTTATCATTGAGGTGTTCCATCCGGAGTGGCTTGCTAATCCGGTGCTGGTTCTTAAGAAAAATGGCACTTGGCGTATGTGTGTGGATTACACAGATCTTAACAGGGCCTGTCCAGCGGATCCTTTTGCCCTCCCCCGCATTGACCAGATCATTGATGCCACGGCGGGTTGTGAGCGTTTGAGTTTTCTGGATGCATACTCTGGATATCATCAGATCAAAATGGCGGTTAAGGACCAGGAGAAAACAACGTTTATTACTCCCTTTGGAGCCTTCTGCTATGTATCTATGCCCTTTGGACACAAGAGTGCCCAAGCCACCTATCAATGGTGTGTACAGAATTGCCTGCATAAACAGACCGGCCGCGATGTGCATGCCTATGTGGATGATACTGTAGTAAAATCAAGGCAGAAGGAGACGCTGGTGGATGACTTGAAGGAAACCTTTGACAACTTGCGGGTTTACAAGATGATGCTTAATCCGGCCAAGTGTGTCTTTGGTGTTCCGGCAGGCAAGTTACTAGGTTTCCTGGTGTCTAATAGAGGAATTGAGGCTAATCCGGAGAAGATTACAGATATCACCTCCCTGGCTAAACCGAAGTGCATCAATGATGTTCATCACTTGGCGGGCCGAATCGCCGCACTAAGCCGGTTTATCAGCCGCCTCGGAGAAAAGGCCATTCCTTTGTAGCAAATGCTGAGGAAGACAGACCATTTCATTTGGAGTCCGACTGCTGATGAAGCATTTGAGGACTTGAAGCAGCAGTTTGCCAATCCGCCTGTCCTTGCAGCTCCGGTCGACAAGGAGCCACTATTATTATACGTAGCAGCCAATGCTCGGGCAGTTAGCATGGCTATTGTGGTGGAACGCAAGGAGGCAGGCAAGGAGTATCCGGTTCAGCGGCCGGTTTATTATATCAGCAAAGTGCTTATTGAATCCAAGCAAAGGTATCCGCATTGGCAGAAGCTGGTCTATGGTGTTTTCATGGCCAGTCGGAAGTTGAAGCAGTATTTTCAAGGGCATCCCATCACAATGGTCAGTTCAGCTCCCTTGGGTGACATCATACAGAACCGGGAGGCGACTGGCCGGATTGCCAAGTGGGCTATAGAGCTTGGGCCACACAGACTGAAGTATGTACCTCGGACGGCGGTGAAGTCTCAAGCACTTGTTGATTTCATCAATGATTGGACGGAGTTACAAGCACCAGAGGAGAAGCCGGATCACACATATTGGACTATTCATTTTGATGGATCCAGGCAACTGGAAGGCTCGGGGGCTGGAGTCGTATTAACTTCCCCACGAGGTGATAAGTTTTGTTATGTTCTCCGCTTAATGTTCCCTTGTACTAATAATGCAGCTGAGTACGAAGCCTTGCTCCATGGTCTCCGGATGGCTAAAGAGATGAACTTAAGCCGGGTTAAGTGCTTCGGTGACTCGGACCTCGTGGCTCAACAGGTGTCTGGCACTTGGGATTCTAAGGACCCGCTCATGGCTGCATATCGTCGGGAGGTGGATAATATTGCAGGTTGTTTCAAGGGTTATCAAGTGGATCATGTGGACCGTCGGAAGAATGAAGCGGCGGACGCTTTAAGCCGGTTGGGTTCTCAGCGTAAATCGGTCCCGCCTAATGTCTTTCTGGACATGTTGCACAACCCGTCAGTCCAGCTCCCAGGTGAAGCGGATTTGGCTATTCCTGATCCAGAGGCTCAATTGGTGGCAACACTGCATGCTATTCCGGATTGGACGGTTCCTTATCTTACGTACATGAACCGGGGGGAGTTACCAGAGGATGAGATTCTAGCCAGGCAGATAGTCCGGCGATCCAAGTCTATGACGATTGTTAATGGTGAATTGCATCATTGCAGTGTATCAGGGGCGTTTCAACGTTGTGTTTCTCCTGAGGAAGGCTGTGAAATATTAAGAGAAATCCATGAAGGGGATTGTGGACATCACGCCGGTTCAAAGTCTCTGGTAGCAAAGGCGTTTCGTCACGGGTTCTACTGGTTGACAGCGCATGCTGACGCGGAGGACTTGGTTAAACGGTGTGATGGATGTCAGAAATTTTCAAGGCGTGCTCATGTGCCGGCTCAAGAATTGAGGATGATCCCAATAACGTGGCCCTTTGCAACTTGGGGGCTGGATATGGTCGGACCTTTTAAAAGATCCAAGGATAAGAAAACCCACCTTTTGGTGGCAGTTGATAAATTTACCAAGTGGGTTGAAGCGGAGCCTGTCAGCAAGTGTGATGCAGCAACAGCGGTGCAGTTCATCAAAAAGGTGATTTTCTGGTTTGGTTTTCCACACAGTATCATTACTGACAATGGTACCAATTTATCCAAGGGCGCTATGAAGGAGTTCTGTGAACGTGAGCACATCCGACTTGACGTGTCGTCAGTGGCACACCCCCAGTCCAATGGACAGGCAGAACGAGCTAATCAGGAAATCTTGCGAGGCATCAAACCCCGGCTTATGGTCCCATTGCAAAGAACACCAGGATGTTGGGTTGAAGAGCTACCATCTGTGTTATGGAGTATCAATACTACGCCAAACTGGTCCACAGGATACACACCATTTTTCATGGTCTATTGAGCAGAGGCAGTTCTCCCTAGTGATATCCGACACGATTCGCCTCGTGTGGCAGCTTATGTTGAAGCGGACAATGAGACAGCATGGCAAGACGATTTGGACCTATTGGACGAGGAGCGTGATATAGCGGCTGCCCGTTCGGCGATTTACCAGCAAGATCTTCGTCGCTATCACAGTCGCCGGGTTAGAACCAGAACTTTTCAAGAAGGAGATTTGGTGCTTCGACTCATCCAAGATCAGACGGATATGCACAAGTTATCCCCACCTTGGGAGGGACCTTTCGTGGTCAGCAAGAATTTGCACAACGGGTCGTACTATCTGATTGATATTCGAGAGCATAAAGACTCACGTACATCAGAGGAGGAGACCAACAGGCTGTGGAATATAGCTCATCTTCGGCCTTACTACACTTGAGCCATCGGCTCTATCTATGTACATATCATGATAGTGTATATATTATCTTTGATATAATAAAACCGGAGCCTCAGCTAAAGCGGGGTCTCTGTCTTTCTTATCATGCGTGGTTACCTGGAGTGGTTCTGTTTTTAAAGCGGCCTCCGGTTTTCCCCTTGACATTTGCTTTTTATATATCACTTGGGGCCTTGGTCATGTCCGAACCAACGCGACACCTTTTGATAGGCGACAGCCACCAGATCACTTGGGGACATGGTCACGTCTGAACCAGTCATGCCTCTTGATCGGCCTAAGGCCACAAAATCACTTGGGGGCTTGGTCGAACCCGAACCATTGCCACGCCTCTTGATCTGGCATATATGCCACGAATCATTTGGGGACCTGGCTGACTTGAATCATTGTCACTCCTATTGGGGGCTTGGTCCTGTCCGACCACGGTAATACCATCTGATCAGCTCAGTATAGCATATTTTTTGCAAATGGTTTTTATCATTGCCTTTGCTTCCATGTTATTTTCATGGTTTGTTTGTTCTTTGTTTTTGTTGGATTTCTTTTATGTCAGCAAACACCCTTTTTCCGGTTCAGCCGATGGATTTGATTCCCCTTTAATCCAGAGAAGTATGCCCGGTTTACCTTTTCTTTTACGGGAGCTGTTTTCTCCCCCCTTATTGACGGTAATGGTTTATAAAACCTCCGCTTCAAGCTTGGCTAAGTCAGCTTCATGCCCAGACATGGCAGGAAATATGAATTGAAGTTTTTCGAACAAAAGCTTCAGTACTTATGCGCGAAGGCATATTCAAGGCAGAAGTATTAACTATTCTATTACAAGGCAGCACGGTGCCCAAATAAGATCGTTGTTCTTTTGGAAAGATGCCAAAGACAGCTATCCAAACCGGCTTCCGGTTCAAGCCTGCTCCTCATCATCCGCCACTTCAGCTTCCTCGTCTCTACCCATTGGCTGGAAATCAACAGTGGTCCAGTCGATTCCCATTAAAGCTTGGAAAACAGCCTCTTCATGGATTAGGGAAGACGGTTCAATATCAGGAGCGTAAGTGTGCTTACGGATTGGAGGGATCAGATTCTCCGCTTCAAGAGTTGGGGCAGGCACTCGCTTGTTCTGGTCATTGTATTGTGCTTGATAATGCGTCAAGTCTGCCTCTTCAGCTAGCTGACAAGCCAGAGGGCGCACTGCACGGTTTATTGCCCTTAAATCCTCTTCGTTAAATTCAGAGCCATCTTCCTTCAGGCTGGGATAGCCTTGAGATGCTTCCACAGGGTCGAAATCTGGCACCCATGCCTTTGCCCGGATCAAAGCGTTAATAGCTCCGGTTCGAGCAGCAGATTTCTTCAGCTCCTCCATCCGGGCCGGAAGCATCGACAACCTGTTAAGAGTGTCCTGGATTAAAGAAGGTGCCGGGTTGTTATGAGAGGCTGTGGTGATGATCCGCTGGGCTCCGGTATATAATTGTTCCACTAAGGTGTAGGCAGCCTTCAGTTTCTTCCGCACATCATTTCCTAAGTGCCCAATGCGTGTGCCTACAACAATACAGGGACGGTCTCACACCGGATTTACATTACAGCAGGTTCAAATTATCACAGAAGTTAAAAGGAGCTTACCAAAGATTGCAGCGGTCATGGAGTGTATTTGCTGCTTTACGGCCGTAAGTTCATCCACCACCGGTTTAAGGGCAGCTTCAGCATTTTCCGCTCTTTTGGTTAAAGCGGCCTTCTCAGTGGCCCAATCAGCCCGCTCTTTCTTGAAGCCCTTCTTCAGCTGTTCAGCGGTGCTCAAGGCGCTGGTTAGTTCTTCCTTTGCCTTGTCTGTTTCAGCCTGTTGGGTTTTCAAGGCCTCCTGCAAATCGGCAATCCGGTCCTCCTTGATTCTCACCTCAGCCTGCATACAGACAGCATTTAGCTTTCAACAAACGGTCCAAAGAAATTGAAGTATCAACCACATAAACAAAGTTATACGCCTGATACTTGGGGGCTAATGCACCTTCAATTTTCATCAAGTTATTAGATTGCGAAGTCCCAAGCTCAATACAGGTATTCAACTTGGCACTTGGGGGCTAATGCACCTTCAATTTTCATCAAGTTATTAGATTGCGAAGTCCCAAGCTCAATACAGGTATTCAACTTGGCACTTGGGGGCTAATGGCTATTTGATCAAATTATGTTCTAAGGATAGTTTTTCTGTCCGAGCCCCGGTCTAATTCTGCTAAGTTAAACCGGCCCTTGGGGCTATATTAATGGATTTCAAAAGTGTTGAGGATCATATTCAAGTCCCGGTTTGACGAAAGGCTACAAACCGACCCTTGGGGGCTAGGAGGATTGGTGCAAAGGCAGGCAGTAAAGAAGTAAGTTACCTCAAATTTATCCCTCATCATTTTTACCAGACCAGCTTCACAGTCACGGCTAGTATAAAGCCGGTTTAGATAGCCGGAATGAAGATCTTGGGCGCTCAGAGCAGCATATGTCTCCAGTTCAACATCCCATTTTTCTTTATTCAGAGCGGAAAAATCCTCTTTTATGGTATGCTTGGTTAAGGTGACAGGATTCCCGGGTTCAAAGCGGCCTACACCGGTAATCACAACATCATCATCTTTGGACTCGCCGGTTTGTTAGTGATCGGTTTGTCAACAGGACTGTGGGATTTCTCAATCCGGACGGAGCTGACAGGCGGGTCAGCAGAGACTGAAGTATTAATAGGCCTCTCTTCGGGAATAGCATCGTCTTGTAAAGGAGGATCATTGGGAATATCCTCAGGAGCAAATGCCTCAAGATCTGGCGTTTTGTCATGTTCTTGGGCTACATCCTCTTCGGCCGCTTTATCCAGGCGGGCTTTCTTGCTCGGTTTAGGTTTGGCCCTGAAAGAAAACCAAAGAGTCAAGGAAAAGCATAAGCCATTACACAGTGTACTGGAAGCATATGTTCAGCTTAGCTTACCCAAGAACCGTTTTTAACGGTGGCAGCTGAGTGGCCGACGATTCACCAGAAGATGAATGAGAAGTAACCTGATAATTGGAGTCGGATGGGTTAAGAGGTTGACGGAAGAAACCCGCTTTAGGATGTAAATCAACAAAAAGGTCAGAGACCTCGGAGCGGCGTTTTCGAACCGGACTGTTTGGTAAACCGGTGGAGGTAACTACCTGGCCACTGTGCCGGGTTGTGCGGCGAACTTCATGTTGCTGAATCTTCATATGAAATTTAGGATCCAAATAAGCAAGAGGATGAGAAAATTTAACTTTCCGGTTTGCCTGTCGAAGTTTTGGCAAAGGCAAGATTTCTGAATCGGAAGAGAGAATAGTTACCTCAACGAATTCCGCATTGCTGGCTTCAGCGTCATCCTGACAAGCATCATCATCAATAAGGCGTGTAAAAAATAAGCCAAGCGAGTCAAGTTCTACCTCAAGGTCCGGGTTACCCACATCATCATCAATAGCTGGATCAGATGAAGCGGTGGTTTTTCTCTTATGAGCTGGCTTCTTAATAACCTTGGTCTTGGGACGGATTGGCCGCCCTGCTTTCTCCGTTTTGTCTTGAGGAAGTTTCTTGCTCCAAAACGGATTATCGCCCTGGATCAGCAGTAATTAAATGTCAAACATATAAAGCAGTAACCGGTTCAACAATAGAGCAATTAAAATATTACCGCTGGCGGTTTGTTGGTGGTGCAGTAAGGAGGCAGACCGGTTTGAGCACAGAGGTGCTCCGGTTCATTCAGCATCTTTTTCACAGATTCTGTGACTTCGTCATCGGGGAGTTGGATTTTAGTGTGTCGGAGTGGGTCATCGACACTATCAGTATACTTGCACATCAAATTGGAGCGCCGGCTCAGAGGCAGTATGCTCCATGATATCCAACAGCGTGCAAGATCTATTCCCGTTAAGCCGTTGGCCATAAAAGCTCGGAGCTTGGACAGTTGCGGAGCGTATTTAATTCTTTCCTTGGCGCTTAGTCTTTGTGGAAAAGGGTGCGTGTTGCTGAGCCGTTCCGGACGGAAACCAGGCAAGGGATTTTCATTGTCAGGGGAGGTATCCTTGCAATAAAACCAAGTTGCATTCCACTCCTTGGGGTGAGTATGGAGTTTGACGTGGGGATAAGTGATTTCCTTCCTCTTCTGAATGGCCATACCGCCCAATTCAGTGTTGGGGCCATCGGTGAATTCAGTGCGACGGTTTAAATGAAAGAGGTCTCTAAACAATTCGACTGAAGGCTCCTCTTGAAAGTATACCTCAGAGAGCACTTGAAAGTGGCATAGATTGGTAACAGAGTTGGGGCCAATATCCTGTGGACGGAGCTGAAAATTGGCTAACACATCCCGGTAAAATTTAGAGCCGGGCGGTTTGAAGCCCCGGGCCAAGTGATCTGCGAAGACCACAACCTCTCCTTCCTGGGGGGTAGGTGGACATTCATTTCCAGGAACCCTCCAGTGGATCGTATCTTTACTGTCTAAAGCGCCGATCAAGACTAGATCGTCCAACTGTGATTCCGTGACGCGAGAAGGAACCCAATTGCACTCATACACTTGTTTGGCCATGGCGAGATCTACAAGAAATAGATGATCCGGTTCAAGAACACGCTGGGTAAAAGAAGGTGTTGATCTAAACTACAATAAACCGGTCTTCCACAATGCGGCATCATGTGGATTCTGGCGGTTCAACCAGGGGACTAATGGTATACACCGGTTTAGTAACTTTTTTCTATGATAAGTTAAACCGCCTGACCTAAGCATCGGAAGAAATTGAAGCTATGGACAACTAGGTATACAGAAACAGGTTTCACAAGATCTTATTACAGCCACGGATCTACAGCGAGCTCACAAAAATAGAAAATATTCCGAAGAGTAAGGCGGAACGGAAGTGAACCATTGAGCGGGTATGTGTGTGAGATCTATGGGCTTAGATAAGAAATAACAGGCGGATGCTTAAAGATTACTACTGAACACAGCGGGAGTTTACAGATTCATCCAAGAGTCGGAATACAAGTATGAGCAAGTGACGAACACAGCACGAACATGGAACCCTAAGAACAGATCTAGGTCAAGAAGAGGAGAAAGCTTACTGGAAATGGAGAAGATGCGGAACGATACCGTAGTGCTCTGGTGCGCTCAGGTTGATGCAGCGGCCCAAGACGAAGCAGAGGTCGACGGTGGCGGCGGAGCTCCAAGGCTGGCGACGCGAGGAAGACGAAGAAGAAGAGATGAGGGGAAAATAAAGGAGATGACCATTCGGTCTTATTTATAAGGCAACAGAGTTAGGTTAAGCGCGCGGATCCAGGAGCTGCCGTTAAAAGAGGGCGTTATAAATGACAAATTGCATGATGACATCATGCCGGTTTACAACAACCAGAAATGATGGCAACATGGCGGTTTACCAATTACCAGGAGATGTCCAAGATACAAGATTTTGTGAAGGATTGACATGAACCAGTTCAAATCAATCTGGGGCCTAATGTTGGGGATATTACCACTTGGCGTAAACCGGCCTACTTGGGCCGGGTTAACTTCATTAGTGGTATAAGCAGATGAAGGCCCAAGGCCTATAGTCGGTTTAGAATCTGTAGCCGTAAACCGACCTAATGTATAACTTGTATTGTAAGTTAGGAATAGAGAGATACCAACCGGGATACGAATATGAACCGGTTGGGACTCTATGGACCGACATGCGTCACCCGTGTATATAAGGGGACGACCCGGCGGCGGTTCAGGACAGACAACGACAACTCGAGCCTGGGCGAAGCTTGTTTGCTCCCTGGCCATCGAGACCATATCAATTCCATCACAACTAGACGTAGGCTTTACCTTCATCGAAGGGGCTGAACTAGTATAAAACCCTCGTGTCTTTGTGTCCGCTTTAACCCCTTCAAGTAAACCCGAGGCGATGGCTCCACGACTAAGTCCTTTCACTAGGACATCTGCCGTGACAAATCCACGACAACCTTGCTGCACTTTATTTACTTTTGTTACTTATTGCTCGTTACAAATTATCTTATCACAAAACTATCTGTTACCACTTATTTCAGTACTTGCAGAGAATACCTTGCTGAAAACCGTTTATCATTTCCTTCTGCTCCTCGTTGGGTTCGACACTCTTACTTATCGAAAGGACTACGATAGATCCCCTATACTTGTGTGTCATCACAAACCTAAGGATATTCGTTCTGAAGACTACATCATCATCGACGACACCGACTCCGACCCTGACGATAGTGATGATGACTATGAAGACGAAGCTGGAGCGGATATCATGGAGTCTTCCACCGAGCAATATATCTAGATGACCACCATATGACTAGTAGTTCCCCCCATGTAAATAGTAGTAGTCCGAGCACTTTTAACGATAGTTCTAGACCATTTGTATGCCCTTGCTTGATTGATTGAGTGAAATGATATGATTGTGTTTGTCTCATGTGCATATGGGTAGTGCCATCTCACTAGACCTCATTCTATTCTAAACTCTTCCCTCTAAACCCATCAGATGCCTCCGAGACGTGACCCCGTTAAGTTGACCACTAAGGTAATTAGGACACCCATGTTAGTAAGTTCGCCAGGAGCCGAGTATATGGCAAGTCAAGGATGTTTTCAGATACCATTGACCATTGGAAGTCATGTTTTCCCCTCAGACCTAATAATTTTGGAGTCACAAGGATTGGATGTGATACTAGGAATGGATTGGCTATCTATGTATGGGGGGAACATCGATTGCTTGAGTAAGTCAATTCTGCTTACGACCCCGGAGGGAAAAAGGATCAAGTATGTTTCCAGGCATTCGCCAAGGAGAACCCAAGTACATTCTCTCACGGGAGTTGTTCAGGAGGAAGTGCCTGTCGTGAAGGATTACCCGGATGTATTTCCAAAGGAGTTACCAGGCATGCCGCCAGATCGAGACATAGAGTTTTTGATAGAGCTATTGCCAGGCACCGGGCCAATATCAAAGAGACCGTATCGGATGCCCGCAAATGATCTGGAAGAGATCAAGAAACATATTAAGGAGTTATTGGAGAAAGGTTACATTCAATGAAGTTCATCACCATGGGGAGCCCCAGTGCTCTTGGTTGAGAAGAAGGATAAGTCCCTAAGAATGGTTGTTGATTATCGGGCATTGAACGAAGTGACAATCAAGAATAAGTACCCACTGCCGATGATCAATGATTTGTTTGACCAGCTGAAAGGAGCAAAGGTGTTTTCGAAGATTGACCTGTGATCAGGATACCACCAGTTGAAGATTCACGAAAAGGATATACCTAAGTCAACGTTCACCACAAGGTATGGGCTATATGAGTATACAATTATGTCATTTGGATTGACTAACGCCCCTGCCTATTTCATAAGTATGATGAATAAGGTGTTCATGGAGTTTTTGGATAAGTTTGTCATGGTGTTCATAGATGATATCTTGGTATACTCAAAGAATGAAGAGGAACATAAGGAGCATTTGTGTTTAATTCTCGAGAAGCTCAGAGAACATCAGTTATATGCCAAGTTTAGCAAATGTGAGTTTTGGTTGAAGGAAGTTGGATTTCTTGGACATGTTATATCAGGAGAAGGTATAGTAGTGGACCCTACCAAGGTCAAATCAGTCACTGAGTGGTTGGCACCCACCTCAGTTGGAGAGATCCGCAGTTTTCTTGGACTCGCGGGATACTATTGGAGATTCATTGAAAATTTCTCTAAGATCGCAAAGCCTATGATGACGTTTTTGAAGAAGGACACCAAGTTCCATTGGACTGAAGAATGTGAAGCAACTTTCCAGGAGTTGAAGAAATGTTTGACTACAGCCCCAGTGCTGATTCTGCCGGATATACGCAAGGATTTCCAAGTGTATTGCGACGCCTATCGCTTAGGACTTGGAGGAGTACTTATGCAAGACGGACGGGTTGTTTCATATGCCTCACGACAACTTAAACCGCATGTATTGAATTATGCCACGCATGATTTGGAGTTAGAAGCTGTAGTGCATGCACTCAAGACCTGGAGACATTTTCTGATCGGTAACCGCTGTGATGTGTACACGGATAATAAGAGTTTGAAGTACATTTTCACCCAGAAGGAGTTGAACCTCGGGCAAAGGGGATGGTTGGAGCTTATAAAATATTATGATATGAAGTTGCACTATCATCCAGGCAAGGCCAATGTCGTAGCAGACGCTTTGAGCTGGAAGAGTTACGTCAATACCCTCGTAAGCGGAGGAATGCCAAAAGATTTAGCAGAGGATCTCAGGGAACTTTGTTTGGAGATAGTTCCTAAAGGTTTTGTTACAACCATGGAAGTGCAGTCGACATTGTTGGAAAAGATTCGAGAAGCTCAGAAGGATGACAAAGAAATTGCCGAGATAAAGGAGAAGATGAGTGAAGGCAAAGCCAAAGGTTTTCGTGAGGATGAGCACGACACCTTGTGGTTAGAAGACCGTATTTTTGTGACAAAATAATGCCGAGATCAGGAAGTTGATATTACAGGAAGCTCACGACTCACCATACTCGATACACCCTGGAAACACCAAGATGTATTTGGATTTGAAGGAGCGTTTCTGGTGGACTGGTATGAAGAAGGATATTGCAGAGTATGTAGCCATATGTGATGTATGTCAGAGAGTGAAGGCAGAACATTAGAAGCCAGCAGGATTACTGCAGCCTATGCCGATACCCGAATGGAAGTGGGATAAGCTTGGCATGGATTTCATCACTGGATTACCCAGGACCTGATCGGGATATGATTCAATCTGGGTAGTAGTGGACCGCTTGACCAAAGTAGCTCACTTTATCCCAGTGAAAACCACTTATACAAGTGCGAAGTTGGCCAAGATATATATGACCAGGATCGTATGTCTGCACGGAGTTCCGAGGACCATCGTATCAGATAGAGGAACATAGTTTACTTCAAAGTTTTGGCACCAGCTGCATCAGACTTTGGGAACCAGGCTGGAGTTCAGTACAACTTTTCACCCACAGATAGATGGACATACAGAGAGAGTCAATCAGATTCTGGAGGACATGTTGAGAGCTTGTGCACTAGACTACGGGTCTAGTTGGGATGATAATTTGCCCTACGCAGAGTTCTCGTACAACAATATCTACCAGGTCAGTTTGAAGATGGCACCGTTCGAGGCCCTGTATGGAAGAAGGTGCAGAACACCGTTGATGTGGGATGAGGTTGGAGACTGTCAGTTGTTTGGACTCGATTTGATTAAGGAGTCCGAAGAAAAGGTTAAACTAATTCGAATTAGACTGAAGATAGCTCAGTCCAGACAGAAGAGTTATGCAGATTCAAAACGCAAGGAGGTAGTCTATGAAATCGGAGACAGAGCGTATCTGAGAGTGTCACCACTTCAAGGAGTTAAACGATTTGGAGTTAAAAGAAAGTTAGCCCCGAGATTTGTGGGACCGTACCATGTTTTGGAACGCATGGGAGAGGTTGCCTACAAGTTGGACTTACCCGAAGGACTTTCAGGAGTTCATGATGTGTTTCACGTTTCTCAGTTGAAGAAGTGCCATGCTGAGATGGCCGATATTCCTCTGAGAGATACAGTGCCACTTGAAGCAATACAATTGGATAGTGATTTGACCTACAAGGAGAAACCTGTCAAGATTCTTGAGTTTGCCAGCCGAGTTACTCGCAGCAAGGTTATCAAGTTTTGTAAAGTTCAGTGGAGCCACCATACCGAGGATGAAGTCACTTGGGAACGGGAGGATGATCTATGGAAAGACCATCCACACCTATTTTCTAGCCAACCTGAATCTCGAGGACGAGATTCATCTTAAGGGGGGTAGGTTTGTAACATCCTAAATTTTCAATTTGGAATGTTATACATAGGTCATTCATGCATATCATATTTCGTGCATTTCGTTTTCTGCGACCCTGGAAATTCTAAGCAACTCAAGGACCCTCGGAGAGAGTTGGGGATTTCACCATTTTGCATATTTTAATTTTATCAAATATGGAAACAAGGATCACTTTGGTTTTAATAAATTTTCTCTCCAAAAATATTTCATATCAAAATATATGAGAGGAGATAATATGACTTCTCTGAAATAAATGAAATATTGGAAGAAAAATATTAAAATCAATTTGCAAATTTTTATTTGGATTTTATTGCAATTTTATTGAATTAGGAAAAATAAGCATTTTTCAAAAATTGCATTATAGGCCCAAATAAATGTTCACCCTATCCAACTTATTTTTAGAGGACGGGGAAAATTTATTTCGGGATTTTTGGAGTCCGTTTAGTATTCCTTTTCTTTCTTTTTCTGCGCGTCGGAATATTTAAAAAAAAAGTCAAACCGACTTCGGGCCGTAACCGGCCAGGACTCCCCAGGCCGGCCCCTCTTATAAGCCGCCCCGTAGCCCACCCCGCCGCCTCAGCCTGCCTGCATGCCGCCCCCGACCCTAGCCCTGCCCCACCGCCGCCGCTACCGCTGCCGCGCGCCGCCTCCCGACGCCACCCGCCCGCTGCCGCGCCGCTCCCCGCCGCGCCGTCGCCCGCCATCGCCGGAGCCGCCTCCGCCGCATCGGATCTCGCCGTTGACTGGTCGGTTTTCCACGGTTAACCCCGGTTTTCTTTTAGTTTCCGGTTTAATTTATTAGATCGGTTCAGTTTTCCGTCGATTTACTTATTTTTGCAGACGTTCGTCCATACGTTCGTTTTAACGAACACCGTCCACCCGTTAGCCGCAGACAACGAACGTTCATTCGTTAGCCTGTTCGTCAGTTTTTCTTTTTCTAGGGTTTTCCGCTATTATTTTCGATCGTGATCTGTGCCCTAATTTTCGATCTAGTATATCTTTTCGCTCGTTTATCAGAATCGGGCGATTTAAGCACCTGGATCTTCGTCTCGAAGCCCTCTTTCCGTTTAACCAACTTGAACAAGATTTTGGTACTGTAAAATTTGACTTTAGTCCAGATTAGTAATTGGATCTTGTTTCTTTAGCAGTTTGAGTTTCGTTATTTCGTTTGATTTGATTCTTTTTGCAAACCGGAGTTCTTAAGTTGAACTTTCTGGTTAGATCTTCTTATTTGAGATTTAACCGTGCATCTTTGCTTGATTGCTTATGTATGCTATTGTTTGTTTGCGATAGAACACCCAGAGTGCGAAGCGTGCTACTATGAGTCTTTAGGATTTGTAGATCATCAGCAAGGCAAGTAACACATTGATCATACTTCTTTCATACCCAATTTTTATGCATTAGTTTCAATGCCCAAACATTGCATGATTAGGATGTGATTAACTTGTGGGTATTGGGAATTAGATGATGAGGTAGAACCTATTGCCCTGTTTTATTATCAAACCCTGGGAGTTACATCTACGTTATGCTTATCTTGCCATGCTATGCTCATAGATGTGGTTTGGTTTGAGAGATCCATGACAGATGTGAGATTGTTAATTAATGGTTCAACTTAAGGTGGCAACTTTAATACACATCTGGGTGGATTGCTTGTTTTGGGCACCTGGGGATATACCAGTGTTGTCCTAGGAGATCCCGGGGATTTACCGTGCGATCCTCCTATGGTCCGCCGCCCAGGCTCAAAGGGATCATGAGATTATTCATGCTAGAAACTTCCGTGTGCAGCCACAAGCCATTATGGGCTCTAGCATAGTGGAGTATGTTGCGTGACCTCTTTCAGTGGTGGGCTAGTAGATGTAGAGGGAAAGTAGGTGTAACTGTCCACCCAGAGTAAAGAGTTAATGCTTCTGAAAGACTGTGTATCGGTCATCCATTTCTCAAACATCATGTATTGCGAAGATTCCAACGGAGGAGATCAAGTCTTGTGGGGAAAAGTGCGCAAACCTCTGCAGAGTGTACAAACTAATCATGGTTAGCCGTGTCCCCGGTTATGGACAACTTGAGTATCTAGTACTTGGATTATCCTATTGTATCTCATCACTCTAAATTAATTTGTTGGGTCGATAATTACTTTTAATTGGGATTGAGATGGGGGTACCATTCTCAAGTGTTACAACTACCATGATAGTTAAATAAAAACTTATTCCTTTGTTGTAGGGAAAAATCAGCTTTTTGCAAAAACCATGTAACCATAGAGCCTCCACCAGCCATATATGCATGTAGTGTTAGCCTTTATCTATTCATTGCTCTACTGTGTTACATTGCCAGCATATTCCATGTGCTGACCCATTTTCGGGCTGCAACGTATTATGTTGCAGACTTTTCAGACGAGGAGTAAGACGCGATAGGTCGTTTGTCATGCACTCAGCTATGCCGTTGGAGTTGATGGACTCACTTTATCTTCCAAGCCTTCCGCTGTTATTGTATTAGATGGCCTTAAGCCATATTTATTGTAATAAGTTCTCTCTTGAGACATCTGATGTAATAGGTGTGTGATTGTTACTCTGTTATAAAGTGTCAGCATTACCGATTCATGGATGACACTGAAGCACAGCGACTTGACCGTTTGAGGTGGGGTCGCTACAAGAAGTTTGGACCTGACTTGGAGTCCAATAAGTGAACACGACGATAAAGTAGCATGTCATCATATTAAGCGATGCATAACATAAGCAGACGGAAGAGTGTGACCTCTCTTGCGGACCCGTGTAGTCCTCAAGGTCATCTGCTCAGTTGATGATGGTAACGCAGTTGTCGTGGCTGCCGACGGTGGGGAAGAAGATCCGAGGCAGCGAAAGACAGTCCGGGGAGCGGATCCCTACTATGGTGAACCCTTCTGTCGTTGGAGCAGCTGAGCTTGGGTGGAACACAGCACCGCAGGAGCAGGACAAACCACAGAAGGTTTTCTTTGACACATATCTGTAATAGAGGTAATTGTGTAAGAGCTTGTTTGAATTTGAGGATTCTAACAATGCAGGGATAGGAAATAGACAGGAATAGGATAGGAATGCACGTGCAAAACAGAGAATTTAAAAACAGAGGATTTCTTCCAATCTGGGTGTTTGGTTCACAAGAATTGGAAGATCACAGGATGCAAAGAAGCATGGTGAGATTAAGTCAAACCACAAGAAAATGTACGGTTATAATGCTATTATGCTACTATCTCTTAGTCTTGTGCTTCATGAATAGGAATTTGGAAAGGAGGACAAGTGGAAATTCAAATTCCTACGGTTTTTCTTTCAAGGAGACACTAAAGGAACAAATCCTACAGTTTTCCTTTGCTCCATTCCTTTGCACCAAATTCATGAAAAGTAGTACCATACGAAACTTTCCAATTCCTATGTTTTTCATTCACTTTTCCTTTCAAGCACTGGCGATTCCAGTAGGCAGGCTTGAGCAAGGAAAAGCCTACACTAAAAAATGTTTTTGTGCTACATCTATTAATTTGGACCCAGGCCACTGCCCTACTAGCTCAACTCCTAGGGCCATTGACAAATGCACAGCTCAAACGCGCAGAGATAAATAATGATGGCATTCAAGGGAGTCCATCATGGATAGCTAAGTTGCATGGTACCTCACTGCTTGTCATATAGTAGGATAAAATGATCGTATTTCCCTTACTCCGTGTGCTCAGTGGACAATATATATATATATATAACATGTAGAGTAAAAAAGATATGCAACAAGTGTACAACCTCTTTGGCGAAGCCATGTCGATCTCACTGTGATTGGGTTGGTCGGTGAGGATGCTTCAGCTGACTTGGCTGTCGGAGGAGGGGAAGAAGATCTTAGGCGTCTGGAGATGGAGCCTAAGGTACTGCTCCGCTGTGATGGAGGGTTTCGTCGTTGGAGCAGCTCCGGTGAGTTGTACGATGCCGAGGCTGAAGCAGGACAAGAGAGGCAATGTTAACCTGAGTGGAATTCTAATAGCATCTCCAATAGATGACGTAAAATACATAACCACAAAGTGCTAGATGTATACATCAGCCGCTCACCTCTGAACTTAATTGTCAAAACTGAATTTAACTATCGAAACTGAAGTTAACTGTTGAAACTGAATTTTGCTATCGAAACTGAATTTTACTGTCGAAACTGAACGCACTAGAGGTGAGGCTACACGTCAGTCGACTGACTTTTTCATCTCTGGTCAGTCGATTTTGCAGCCATTGGATACGAAATCAAGGGCCTGTAGTTCATCTTCAACCTCCACCCCCCTGAGCCGCCAGCCACCACCGGCGAAACAGCCGCCCCCCATCGCCCGCGGCCGGCGGTGCGCCGCCACGCCCGCCCCGAAAACACTACCCACGTGCCGGTCCGCCACCGCCCCGGCTATCCCTGTAGGCACCCCGTGCCGAGCTTTTTCTCTGGCGATCCCCATACCACCGCCCCACCACCATCGGCGACCACCGCCCCCACCCTGAACCCTAAGATAAATAGTGGGGCACCTCTCCGGCAAGCCCCCTCCCCGCTACGGCTGGTCCTTCCTTAACTCCGGCGAGCCCCCCACCCCCTGAAAATCGACTGACCCAAAAGTTGATTCAGTCGACTGAAGTGTAGCTAAATTGGAGCAGCATCGCAAGCAAGAGCAAGAGCGAGAGTAGCAGCGCGAGCAAGAGCAAGAGCAAGAGCAGACCAGGCAGGGGACCGAGAGCAAGAGCAGAGCAGCAGCGCGAGCGAGAGCTAAAGCAGCATCAGCTCCTACTAATGTGGCCACCGCCGAGGGAGCGACGCCGTGGAGGAAGTGGCCGGCGACACCGTGGTGGATGGAGCCACGCCGCGTCGGCTCGGGACCGAGCGCCGAGAACACCGTGAGATCAAATCAAGAAGAAAATGCGGCGATTAGTGTACAACCTCTTTGGTGGTGCATATTAGGCCGTAGCTTCATCCGAGGAAACAGTGATGATGATGCTCTTCCAGTGGTGCAGGTGAAGACGGCGGTGTGGGAATGGAGGTGGCGCGAAAGACGAGGGAACATCGGGGAAGCTCATTGGAGGTGGAGGATGGGGTGGCTAAACTGGCGGGACAACTAGATCGACGACGGATCCTCATCCGGTACGATGGATGAGGGACGTCGAGGTGTTTCTGTGGACAACATCGTCGGTGAAGAGGCTCCGGCTGGGTGGCAGACGGAGGAGGGTGTGGGGATTCGCGGGTTTTCCCGGCCTCAGTGTACGAATGGGTGTGCGGATGGGATGGGAACGGGGAACCATGGCTTAGGGACGCGCTTGTCCGAAATGTGGGGTAAGTTACGAAAGTACCCCCACCGATTTGAGGCGGTTCTTTCGGTTCAGGGTATCACGGGCATTTCGCGTGTCGGGATTTCACAGGAGGTGGGAGTTTTTGCGCGTGTTGTAATTTTGGAATAGCAAGGCGCAGATTGAGATGGAGGGAGTTGTCGGAGCACAACGAGACAAAGATATATGTTAAATATTTCGGGCTAACAAGGCGCGGGTTGAAATTTCCGGACAAGCCTAACATGTACTGTACCAAATCAATTCGCACTACAAATGTCATTCAAAACTTTGAATTCATGTTATGTTCAATTAAAATATTTCGCTATGTGTATAATGCATGCAACCTAGTACTCAAATGAACATTTTAGTGCATTCCAAACGTATATACTACTGCTTCAATATGAACTAAATTTGAATTCGTTTCTCCATTTGAATAAGATCTACAATAATGATTGTTGTGAAGTCAAAGCATTTGATTCGTTTCTCTGTTTTAATAAGATCTACAATCGTCATTATTGTCAAGTTAAACCATCGTTTGTGTATTATCTTCATAGCACACCACATAATTAGTCTCGAGTTACATATGAACTATGTGTACTATATGAACTCGAACTCGACTTTTTGAATCCACTTTATGTTGATTTCAAATCATAGTACATTTCAAGCTCGAGCTAGATCTTCACAAACTAAACCATGTCTCACATGTATAATGTGTTTATCACATTATGTATGGTGCCCCACCCCCTACGCCTACAAGTATTTAGATGTGAGTTGCAAACACCACACATTACCACAAATTCAAATAAAATGTGAGAATGTTCGATATATAGCATTGTTTAGATTGTTTGATATTTAGTTGTAAGCTGCAAACGCCACACATTATCACAAATTCAAATAAAATGTGAGATTGTTCGATGTATAGTATAGTTTAGATTGTTCGACATTTAGCTGTGAGTTGCAAACACCATGCATTATCACATTATGGTATAACATGTGCAAAACCACAACACGCGTAGCACCGCTATATTCATGCATGCATATGTTTAAAACACTATGATCTCCTGTTCAAATATATGAATCCACTTTCATATCAAATTATGATCTTTGTTAGTCTCTTACAACCACACAATCCTCTAACCTTTGTAGCTACCACTAACTTTCTCTCGTGCATGCACATGCCCTCCTCGCCCTCCCCCTCCCTCAACATTCTATCCATCGCGCACATTCATTTTTTTCTTTAGGTCGTTCTCCCACAGTCTCCACAACTCCTTTCCGACACACACCGATCGATAAACCTCTCCAGTG
Source organism: Triticum aestivum (assembly GCF_018294505.1). NCBI lineage: Eukaryota > Viridiplantae > Streptophyta > Magnoliopsida > Poales > Poaceae > Triticum > Triticum aestivum. The sequence continues at coordinate 147,229,508 of NC_057812.1, forward strand.
ATGTCTGCCTACAACATACACATGCACCTTCAATCTCCTCCTTTATGTGTCCTTGCCTCGTGTCTCTCATACGGTCCCACACACGTGTAAACTCTCGCCTCTCTTTTCATCGATCTCACAACCACACACTCCTCCCCCTATCTAGCTAGTAGCTGGGCCTCTTGCACCACCTCCTAGCTCCATTCTCTCTATCTATCTATCGTGGTTTGTCACAGCAGATGTCCTCGTGAAAGGACTTAGTCGTGGAGCCATCGCTACGAGTTAGCTTAAAGGGGTTAAACCGGACAAGGGACACGAGGATTTTATACTAGTTTGGCCCCTTCGATGAAGGTAAAAGCCTACATCTAGTTGTGTTGGTATTGCTAGGGTTTCGATGACTAGGGAGCGAATCCTCTTTGCCTGGCTCTCGAGTTGTTGTCTGTTGTCCCTAAACCGCTGCCGGGTCGTCCCTTTATATACATAGGTTGACGCCCGCTGGTTTACAGAGTCCCGAGGCCGGATCATAAACGTGTCCAGCTCGGTCTCTATCCTTCCTATCTTACAATGCAAGTTACATAATAAGGTCGGTTTACATCTATAGGCCTTAACTCGCCTTTGGGCCTTGGGCCTTCGTAAAGCGCCATCATTCTTACGTCTTCATGGGCTTCTAATCTTCATAAGGTTAATCCGGCTACTCCTGGCCGGTTTACGTCCAGTAGTAATATCCCCAACATTAGGCCCCAGATTGGTTTGAACTTGTTCATGTCAATCTTCAACACTTAGAAAAATTCTTCCCTTGCATCTCCACCTTGATCTTGTAAACTGCCGTGATGTCATACTCCAGGATCATGTTAAATCGCCATGACATCATCTTGTTATTAAAAATGATACGTCTCACCTTCAGTTAATGAGCCTCCAACAATCGAGGCGACTGCTCCTGTTGGGCATCAATATTCCGGCTCCTTGATTCTCGCGCCTGTCACCTCCCCCTTTACCTTATAAATAGGGCCAAGGGTCATTTCCTTTTTCCCCTCCGTCTCTTTGCTTCTTCTTCCTCCTCGCGACGCCCCTGTACCCGAGCGCCGTCGCCGTCGCCAAGCTCCACCTCTGCATCTCAGTTTGGTCGCTGCATCGACCTGATTGCACCAGAGAACCGTGGCGTATCTCTGCTTGCTTCAACAGCCGCTGTAAGACCTTCCCTTTCCTCCTCTATAGATCTACCTAGGGTTTTAGTGTTCATCGAAGTTTCCTCAAAGCTCCGACAACTGTTCTTTCCTGTTCTTCCTTAGTCCATGGATAAAAGCCTCAAGCTTGATATATTCCGTGTAGTAGCTATTGCATTCCTTATCTTTTTCTATCATAACAACTCTTATACGCATAAAAACTGATCTGGACCTTTGTGAATCGCTTCAGGACCAACCTTTTTTAGGTCTAAATCTTTTTGCTTTTCCTGTCTTACAGTAGATCCAAAATTTCCATGCCATCTTGTGAAACCTGTTTTACCTTAGTCGTTCTTGCCTTAGATCTGTACCTTCTTTATCACATAGATGGTTTACCTTTGTAGAAAGCAAGCTATCACATTAGTCCCCTTGTAAAGCGGCAATCCCTTTATCTCCGTTGTTATACTCCGGTTTAACAGCATGTGTATACCTCTGTTCCCGTTTACCGCTTTGTCATTTATAATTGTATCAGCCTCCGGTTTACGAAATTTACATACTTGGATTCCTTCGTCCTGTTGTACCTTACGCATTACCATGAATAAATTGTAAACCGGCATTTCTTTCCAGCTTTTCACTTGCAATGGCCAAGCAATTTTATTCCTGCAACTGGGCTCCCTCCCGGGTTACTGAGGAGCAACTGAATGGTATGGTTAAGATCGACACCTTACCAAAGAAGAATGAGATCCGTTGGCGAGTTCCTGGGCCGGAAAATCCTCCCACCCCTAAGCAGGGTGAGGTAGTGGTGTTTGTTGATCACATAGGCCGTGGTTTCAAACCGCCCGGGTCAAAGTTTTTCCGGGATGTGCTTGCCAGCTTTCAACTCCACCCTCAAGATATTGGACCCAACTCGGTGTCCAATATATGCAACTTTCAAGTTTTCTGTGAAGTGTACCTCCAAGATGAGCCAACTGTGGAGCTGTTTCAGGATTTCTTCCATCTGAACCGGTGCACTAAATTTGTAGACGGACCCAATACTGAACTTGGTGGCATCTCCATTCAAAAAAGAAAAGAGGTTGAATTTCCTCATGCCAAGCTGCATAGTCACCCCAAAGAGTGGAATCAAACTTGGTTCTACTGTAAAGACACCTCCCCTGAAGACGAGAATCCTCTGCCAGGTTACCGTGCCCACCGGCTTGCCAACACTCATCCACTTGCACAGCGGCTAAGTGCTCAGGAATGGGCCCCGTATGCACCTCAACTCGCCAAGCTGAGAGCCTTCTTGGCCAACGGTTTAACAGGTGTAGACTTTGTCCATTGTTGGATATCTTGGAGCATCTTGCCGTTAAATCACCGCTCCGGCTTAATGTGCGAGTATACTGGTGAAGTAGAAGACTCCCAACATCACATCAATATCCAGCTAACAGATGAAGAGGTCACTAAGGCCGTCAAGAAGATATTGAACGAGTCGGAGGCTGTCTGTCGCAAAACTGGTTTATACCCTTTTTACACAAAAAACAAACCGCCTGCTGTGAGTATTGTTCTTCCGCTTTACACTTGTTATCTTTAGACTATACAATCCTTGAATACCCTTCTTTTTTACTTTCAAATAGGGTGATGATCCGTTTTGGAAGAAGAAACCTCAAGAGAAAGCAGCAAAACCTTCCCGCCATAAAACCAAAGCCGTTAAGAAAACCACAAAGCAGAAGGCACCTGAACGCATCAGCATGGAACTAGATGACAACCCAGATGAACCAGAAGTTGAGGTAGAACTTGATTCACTTTGCATGCATCTCATTGACAATGATACTTATCATGAGGACGTTGAAGGCAGCCAAGCCGATGATGCAGAGGTAATTATCCTTTCCTCCGGTTCAGACTCCCTGCCAACACAAAAAATCCGTCAAGCGGTCCGGAAAGTAAGCTTTTCACATCCTCTTGCTCACTTGGATTCAAAATTTATTTTGAAGAAGCAGCAGCACGAGGCTCGTCGCACAACCCGGCACAGCAGCCAAAAGGTTACTTCGACTGGTTTACCAGACACCCCGATTCGAAAGCGCCGATCTAAGGTCTCACCCACTTCTGACACTTCTTATCCCAAGGCAGGCTATTTCCGACAACCTCTAGAGAGTCAACAGTGACCCAACTTCCTCCTCTCAAAACTGTAGTTGGGTAAGTACTTCAACCCCTTCTTTTGATGTTTTCATACTTTATATGCTATGCTTAACTTTCACATCTTATTCTATTTTAGAGCCAAAGCCAGACCCAGCAAAAAGGCTCGGGTGAACAATCCACCCAAAGACCAGGTGGTCATTGAACCGGAACAATCAGCTGATCCGAGGCAAACGTTTGACCCAGAGGGTCCAAATCCTGAAGATACCTTTGATGAACCACCCCCTCAAGATCACAATACTGATGAACAACCAGAAGTTGACACTGCTGTACCTGATGATGAACCGGAAAATCCCATCCAGGCTGACGATAGATCTTCTAGTCCGGTGAGAGCTACTAACACCCCATCAACTCCAGAAAAGACTGCTGGAGACAAAGAAGGCGATGTTATCATTAGCGGTATGAGCCACAGCTCTCTTGGTCATCCTGTTATACTGGCAAAACATAGTGCCAAGGAAGAGCGTGCTGCCATGGAAAAAGGCAAATGGAGCACCGACTTGTCAAGCTATGCCCATCTCAGCACTCAAGAACTCCACTCTAGTTTTCTAAACCGTCTGCACTCAAACCGCGATTATGAAGCCAGTTTGGTGAACCTGATGAAGGAGCGCTATGAGGTATTTTCATCACTTCCCCTTTTCGTCAATCCAATTTGTAAATATCAACTCAAGTAGCCCCCAAGGGCTGGTTTATGATAACAATCATAAATCGGGACTTTGTAATATCTCAGTCCTTGCATGCTGATCCTTCATATGTCAAATGATCTTTGGAAACAAACATGTACTTTACCATTGTATTCCTATAGTTTTCATTAGTCTAGCCCCCCAAGGGCCGGTTTATCTTTCCAAGGTAAACCGGGTCTTGAATCAATGCGTCAACTTTGAACAGATGTACATTAGCCCCCAAGTGTTAAGGATAATGCTTGCATTGTACTTGAGACTTGTGAAAAATATGTTGATGATAGAGAAAATAGGCATTAGCCCCCAAGTACAAAGTGCATAACTTGTTATACGCTTGGTACTTCATAACCTGTTTTGATGATATATCTCACCTTTGTAGGCTGAGCTGAGTAAAAAGGATGCTCAAACCGTGGATCTTCAAGAGAATGTTAAATCTCAGCAAGCAGAGGCTTCCAAAGCCAAAGAAGAGCTGACCAATGCCCTAGCAGCTATGGAGAAACTAAAAGAAGCCTTTAACAACGAGTGTGCAGACTGGGAGACAGAAAAGGCCGGTTTAACCATGAAGGCCGAAGAGGCAGAAGCATCCCTGAAATCGGTGGTTGAAGAACTGACTGGGTTGAAACGGCAGATTAACGCCATGACCTCTGCTGTCTTTGGTAAGTATCTGCACCTGAAGTTTGTCCAATCCATAACATCTTAGCAAAAGCTGGTTTACTGATGCTTTACTATGACAGGGACCCACATTACTCATCTGTGAGCCGACATGCGGATGAATCTTAAAGCGGCCTATACTTTGATTGAACAGTTGTATTTTGGATCCCAGCGAGCCATTTGCACTGCAGCCTATAACAAGCCTCTGCCAACACTAATCAAAGAGACCATCGAAAAGCTGGCTATGCTACCTGCCCGGTTGGATGAACTGAAGAGATCAGCCGCAAGGTTAGGTGCACTGACCGCACTAATCCGGGCTATAGCGTGGATTCCAGATCTTGAACCGGCAGACATCATCAAAGGCTATCCTGGTGTGAAAGAAGACGGGTCAGACTTCAATAATGATGATCTCCAAAGGCTGACAAAGGAGATGCGTCCGATAGCAAGCAAACTAGCGGAGGACATAGATCTATCTCATTTTCAACCGGTTTATGATTCTGAGGGAAAAAGACAACCCGCGTTGATTCACAATGTAGAAGATCTTGTGCCGCCAATCTGTAAGCATACTTATGCTCCTGCCATTGACCCCTCCAACCTTATTCATGAAGATGCCGTTTTTCAAGCCTTAACCGGAATCGATTGGTCAACGGTTGATTTCCAGCGTCTGGGAGGGATGAAGAGAATGTGACCGCGCAAGACGACCCTCAATCGTTAAGCCGCCCCAACAAGGAATCCTAAACCAGTGGTCGGTTTATCAGCTGCAGTCTGCCACTCCTTTGAAAACACTTATTCAATTTGGGGTACTGAAAGCACCTTGTAATAGGATAGCATAAACACCTTATCTGCCATGCCATCGAGCATGTTTGTTTTGATTGATACTTGAAAACTTGTCCTACCTTTGGGATCTATTTATGCATAGTCCATTATGATTTGTGTTCCTGCATATAAGAACTTGAAAGTGTCCTAGTGGTTTACCACTGGACGGCTCATGATGCCCAAAAAATATATACACAACTTGGATGGATAACCAAGATTTGTAAAAATAGATGATACCTGTCACATACTTTGTTGGCTGACCAACTGTTTGTATAGTAAGGGCAAAAAACACCAATCCGGAGTGTTGATGACCCCTTGCCCTCTTGCCGGTTCATATAAAAGCCATACCGGGCTATAATAGCCACTGACTTGTTCATATAATGCTGGTGACATCTAGTCAAAACTAGACCGGAGCAACATACTGCCGGTTTAGAATTGATCATGTACTGACAACTAAGCGTTGAAAGCCACACCAGGTTTGTAATAAACACCGGTTTATGAGAAAATATTCATACATCCCTTATGAAAAGATTATAAAAAACAACAAAGACAAAAAGAAATATGCAAGGCTTTTCATGGGCTGCTAGGCCCTAAATCGAGGCTTTTCATGGGCTGCCAGGCCGCTGAGTTAAACCATTTAGCAAAGCCATTAAAGATGGACCTCAATCTTTAACCAATCACCGTTTGAACTTTGACAAGTTCAGGGTCTATGAGATTGACTTGTCAAACGTTCGATGGGTCATACCAGGTTTACCTGGACGGAGTGGCTTACTTAAAAAAGGCAGGATAACCCGGGGTTTTAGGTGTATACACCTGGCTTCCAATCCTGGCTTGATAGCCTATCACAAGGGTACAAACTCGTTGTTCTTTGAGAAGCAAGGAGCCCCCAAGTAATATTTGAGCTATGCTCAGTGGTTACCTATGTTTGAGTTGTGCTTGATGCAACAAACTCTCTTTGGTTCCACATAATTTCCTTTTAGCTTTAAGCCTATCAAGATGTGTAGCTATGGTGTGAAGACAACCAAGCCCCCTAGTGATATCCCTTTTCGGTGTTTAAACCGATCAAGAGGTGTAGCTATGGTTCGGATACGACCAAGCCCCCTAGTGATTTCCTTCATATCTGTGTAGCTTTATAGGTCGGGTTAATAGAACTCCGCTTTGTAAGTAGAAACCCCCATGGAACCACACATGATGTAAAAAGAACAGAAACCCCGCTTTAACTGAGGCTCTGGTTTATTATATAATATATACATTGTCATAAATATGTACATAAGAAGAGCCTGTGGCTCAAGTACAGTAAGGCCGAAGAAGAGCTATATTCCATGGCCGTTGAGTCTCTTCCTCCAATTTGCGTGAGTCTTTGTGCTCTCGAACATCGATAAGATAGTACGACCCATTGTGCAAGTTTTTGCTGACCACAAAAGGCCCTTCCCAAGGTGGGGATAGCTTGTGCATATCCGTTTGATCCTGGATGAGTCGGAGCACCGGATCGCCTTCTTGAAAAGTTCTGGTCTTAACCCGACGGCTGTGATAACGTCGGAGATCTTGTTGATAAATCGCCGAACGTGCTGCTGCTAAATCATGCTCTTCATCTAACAGGTCCAGTGAATCCTGACGTGCTTTCTCATTCTACGCTTCAACGTAAGCCGCCAGCAAGTCATGACAGATGTCGCTGGGAAGAACCGCCTCTGCTCCATAAACCATGAAGAAAGGTGTGTAACCCATCGATCTATTTGGTGTGGTGTTGATACTCCATAAAACGAAAGGTAACTCCTCCAGCCAACAACCCGACGTCCGCTTTAAAGGAACCATAAGCCGGGGTTTGATACCTCTCAAAATTTCTTGATTTGCCCTCTCTGCTTGACCATTAGACTAGGGGTGAGCCACTGATGCTATATCAAGCCGGATGTGCTCACGTTGACAAAATTCCTCCATATCTCCTTTGGACAGATTCCTACCATTATCAGTTATAATGCTATGTGGAAAACCAAACCGGAATATCACCTTTTTAATGAATTGAACCGTCGTGGCTGCATCACACTTACTGTCTGGCTCTGCCTCTACCCACTTGGTAAACTTGTCAACCGCCACTAACAGGTGGGTCTTTGTCCTTGGATCTCTTAAAGGGTCCAACCATATCGAGCCCCCAAGTTGCAAACGGCCAAGTAATTGGAATCATTCTCAACTCCTGAGCCGGAACATGAGCGCGGCATGCAAATTTCTGACAACCGTCACACTTTTTGACTAAATCCTCAACATCAGTATGAGCCGTCAACCAATAGAAGCCGTGACGAAAAGCCTTAGCCACCAAGGATTTTGAACCGGCATGGTGACCGCAATCTCCTTCGTGGATTTCTCGCAAAATCTCACAACCCTCTTGAGGAGACACACAACGCTGAATTGCTCCTGTGACACTGTAATGATGTAACTCCCCATTGATAATGGTCATTGACTTGGATCGCCAGATTATCTGCCGGGCCGAGGTTTCATCCTCCGGTAACTCGCCCCGGTTCATGTAAGCCAAGTACGGGACTGTCCAATCCAGTATAACATGCAAAGCTGCCACCAATTGCGCCTCCGGGTCAGGAATAGCCAGCTCCTCCTCCATGGGTATCTTGACCGACGGTTTATGCAGTACGTCGAGGAAAACATTAGGTGGCACCGGTTTACGCCGAGAGCCTAGACAACTTAAAGCGTCCGTCGCTTCATTCTTTCGCCGGTCTATATGGTCAACTTGATAGCCTTGAAATGACCAGCCACTATGTCTATCTCTCGTCGATATGCAGACATGAGTGGGTCCTTAGAATCCCAATTGCCAGAGACCTGTTGAGCCACCAGGTCCGAGTCACCGAAGCACTTAACCCGGCTTAAGTTCATCTCTTTAGCCATCCGAAGACCATGGAGTAAAGCCTCGTACTCAGCTGCATTGTTAGTGCAAGGGAACATTAAGCGAAGAACATAACAAAACTTATCACCTCTTGGGGAAGTTAATATGACTCTAGCCCCCGAGCCCTCTAATTGCCTGGACCCATCAAAGTGAATAGTCCAATAAGTATTGTCTGGTTTTTCCTCTGGAGCCTGCAACTCTATCCAATCGTTGATGAAGTCCACGAGTGCCTGAGATTTAATCGCTGTGCGAGGTGTATACTTGAGCCCGTGAGGTCCAAGCTCAATAGCCCAGTTGGCAATCCGGCCAGTCGCCTCTCTGTTTTGGATGATATCTCCCAAAGGGGTTGAACTAACCACTGTGATAGGATGACCCTGAAAATAGTGTTTGAGCTTCCGGCTTGCCATAAAAACTCCATACACCAGCTTCTGCCAATGCGGATACCTCAGCTTTGATTCGATAAGCACCTCACTGATATAATAAACCGGCCGTTGAACCAGATAGTCCTTTCTAGCCTCCTTGTGCTCCATAACAATAGCCACACTGACAACCCGGGCATTAGCAGCCACATATAGCAGTAAAGGCTCTTTATCGACCGGAGCCGCAAGGACAGGCGGTTCAGCTAACTGTCTCTTCAAATCTTCAAACGCTTTATCAGCCGCGTCACTCCAGACAAAATCATCTGTTTTCTTTAATATCTAGTATAAAGGGATAGCTTTATCCCCAAGACGACTAATAAAACAGCTCAAAGCCGCAATCCGGCCTGCTAAACATTGAACGTCATTGATGCATGCCGGTTTAGCCAGGGATGTGATAGCTGATTTTTTTTCCGGATTAGCCTCAATGCCCTTGTTAGACACCAGAAAACCCAAGAGCATGCCTGCCGGAACACCAAAACACATTTCTCTGGATTAAGCATCATCTTATAGACCTAGAGGTGGTCAAAGGTTTCTCTCAAGTCATCTATCAATGTTTCCTCCTTCCTGGACTTTATCACAATATCATCCACATATGCATGAACATTGCACCCAATCTTCTTATGAAGACAATTCTGAACGCATCGCTGATAAGTCGCCTGGGCACTCTTGAGCCCAAAAGGCATGGAGACATAGCAGAAGGCTCCAAAGGGAGTCATGAAAGCTGTCTTCTCCTAGTCCTTAACTGCCATTTTGATCTGATGATAACCAGAATAAGCATCCAAAAATCACAAACGGTCACAACCCTCCGTAGCATCAATAATCTGATCAATACGAGGGAGGGTGAAGGGATCAGCTAGACAAGCCTTGTTCAAGTCTGTGTAGTCCACACACATACGCCAAGTGCCGTTTTTCTTAAGAACCAGCACCGGATTAGCTAACCACTCAGGGTGAAAAACCTCCACGATAAACCCTGCAGCCAACAACCGAGCTACCTCCTCACCAATAGCCTTACGCCTTTCTTCGTTGAAGTGGCGGAGAAACTGCCTGACCGGTTTAAACTTAGGATCTATATTAAGTGTGTGCTTAGTGAGATCCCTCGGTACACCTGGCATGTTAGAAGGCTTCCATGCAAAGATGTCCCGGTTCTCACGGATGAACTCGATGAGCGCGCTTTCCTATTTGGGATCCAGGTTAGCGCTGATGCTGAACTACTTGGATGAATCGCCAGGAACAAAGTCAACCATCTTAGTGTCTGTGGCCTATTTAAACTTCAACGCCGGATCGTGCTCCGTAGTTGGCTTTTTCAAAGAAGTCATGTCTGTCGGATCAACCTTGTCTTTATAAAACTTCAGCTCTTCTGTGGCACAAACCGACTCAGCATAAGCCGCACCACCTTCCTCACATTCCAAAGCAATCTTCCTGCTCCCATGTACTATGATGGTCCCCTTATGACCTGGCATCTTAAGCTGCAGATAAACATAACACGACCTCGTCATCAGAATAGAGAACGGTTTGGAGCAGGAAGGGGCCGAAGGAGCCGGACACGTTTATGATCCGGCCTCGGGACTCTGTAGACCGGCGGGCGTCAACCTATGTATATAAAGGGACGACCCGACAGCGGTTTAGGGACAACAGACAACAACTCGAGAGCCAGGCAAAGCGGATTCGCTCCTTGGTCATCGAAACCCTAGCAATACCAATCACAACTAGACGTAGGCTTTTACCTTCATCAAAGGGGCCAAACTAGTATAAAACCCCTCATGCCCCCTTGTCCGGTTTAACCCCTTTAAACTAACCCGTAGAGATGGCTCCACGACTAAGTCCTTTCACGAGGACATCTGCCGTGACAAACCCACGACAGTTGGCACCCACCGTGGGGCTATCGCACGATGGTTTCAAGTTCTTGAAGGGCAGCTTTGATGGACTTAAGGGATACGCTGTGGGCGGATGACGAAGAGTCATCACGGCAAGCTCTACATCGACGATGCAGGATGGGGTCCCGAGGCCGGTTCAATTGAATACGGATACCGGGTCCCCTTTGGTGGGATTCACGTCTTCATCGGCAAGATCGGCGAACCGGGCCCTGAGCCAGACACCTGCACCGACATCATCGAGACGGCTTAGCGTGAAAGCCCTTCCCCGGTTCAGCCCACAGCAAGGCATGTCTTCGTAGGTGTCGTCCATGGAGCGGAATATGAGGATGGACCGGCTTTTGATGGAGAAACCGTTGTCTGTTCTGACTACGAGTCTTTGATTGGAGAGACCGAATCACTGTATCAGTTGCAGGACGGCCGGATTAGCGGGGGTTCCGATGGCAACAGTATTCCAGACCCCCTCGATCTGCCAAACCGGGTCGCTATCTTCATGGCTGGTACACAATCAGCGACAGCAACGCCAGCGGGAGCAGGGGGCTCTGCGCCGCCTCCGGCTCAAGTACTATCTGATTTATTCGATGCTTTGGCAACATTGATGGCTGTGGAGGTGGACGTAGTAGCCCGGGATCAGCACAATGCGGAGATCGCAAAGGTGAAGGATCAGATAACTCAGGCTAAAGCGGACCTAGCGGCAAATAACACTAGGATGGCTACAGAACGGGCCGAGTTGGAAGCTCAGGCCTACCGGCTTAGACTGGATCAGAATGCCTTAGAGGAAGTCATGAGAAGAAGATACCGATCGCATCTCCCGCCGGGTTATGAGCCAAGAAATCTCTTCAACACGCCAGGAATAGGAACTAGTAACCAACCAGTATTAAACCGGACGGAGGCGCTGGGGACGGAGCGCCGGTTCAGCCGCGCATGATGGACCCGCCTCGTCAGAACAACATTGTGCCATAGTATGTTCCGATGCCCCCGGGGCATTACTCCAACCCGTTGGACAACATTGTAGCCGCCGCTTCATGATTGGCAGCCCTCCCAACCGATGGCAAGTCACCAGTTGCGATTGAGGCATGACGGGCCAGAGAGCTCCTTCAAACAGCTTTAAATCAGCAGCAGGCTTATTCGCACAGTCGCAAGAGGATTCATTCCACCCCCCGCCCGAGCCGGAGCTACAACAGGCACGTTGAGGATGAACCGGCCGTGTCAAGCAGTGCACATCGCCGTAACTCGCCGCGAGGGCACCACCCGGCAGGCGGAGGTGCTAATGCGCAGGATGTGGTGGATCATGGCCGCGCACGTCGAGAGGCCGAGTTAGCGGCTTTGCATGGAGTTCGTCAACCTACTTCGGTTCAACCTACCACTTGAGTGGAGCCAGGTGTGGTCTTCACCTCCTTAGTGGTGCCGTGTCTCACCCCCGCTTTGCGTAATGTGCGACTGCCCAAGGATTTCAAAGGCCCTCGTAAGGTGCCTAATTACACCACCGATTTACAACCAGAGTAATGGGTTGAAAGTTATGATATGGCAATGGAGATGTTGGATGTGGACGAAGCAGTGTGCGCTAAATACTTCACCATGATGTTGGAGGGGACATCTCGTACTTGGTTAAAGAGCTTACCAGTTAACTCCATCGGATCATGGGCCGAATTAAAACACTGGTTTATCTAGAATTTTAAGGATACTTGTAAGCAGCCTATGTCAATTGTGGATCTGGCTGCTTGTGTCCAAGAGGATGGGGAGTCTACAACCCATTGGGTGAAGCGGGTCTCAGCTATCCTGCATTCATCGGATCACATCAATGTGGACACAACAGTATTAATGTTGGAGGGCAATTGCCGGTTTCTACCGTTAAAACAGAAGTTAGGAAGGCTCAAACGCCACTACAATAATATGGCAACGCTTATGGCTGCTCTGGTTAAATACGCCGATTCAGATAATACCAAGGACCCTGAGTTAGAGGAGGACAAACCGGGGAAAGGGAAGAAGAACGGCAACACCAAGGGACAACAGCATAACCCGGCAGGTCATGGGAACAATGGTAAGCGCAAGGCAGATAATAGTCTGGACTTTGTCGCTAACACCAATGCTCAGGATAACGGTCAGCGTCGTAAGGGTAAACAGCCTCAGAGGGGCGGAGGTTCAGGCCCCAATCTGGAACGCCTGTTAAATCAAACTTGTCCAAAGCATGGATCAAAGGAGAGGCCAGCTTCACATCTTTGGAAGGATTGTTATATCATGCGGGAATTCAAGAACTCCAATATGTTTCAGTACGACAATGGCCCACCCAGCGGTTCAGGAGGTGGTTTTCACGGGCCGGGTTATGGAGGCAGCGGCTCCGGTTTGGGATTTCAGGGTAATCAAACCGGACATAGCAATCAAGGGAACCAGGGCAACCAGGGAGGTTATAACCATCAGGGGAATCAACAACAACAGTAGTCGGGTTATTAGAGCAATCTGAAGCAGTTAAATAGTGGACAGTATCATGTCTTCACCACTAGCTTATGCAAGCGTGATCAGAAGCTTCACAAGAGGGCCGTGAACTCTGTTGAACCGGCTGTGCCTCAGTATTTGTGCTGGTCTGAGCAACCCATTTTATGGAGTAGAGAGGATCACCCACCCCGGGTTGACAATCCGGGTCATCTAGCCTTTGTGGTGGCACCTCAGGTTGGGGGGTATAAGTTCACCAAGGTGCTCATGGATGGGGGAAGCAGTATCAACATTCTATATTATGATACCTTCCGTCGTATGGGGTTGACAGATAAGAATCTTAAACCGTCAAACACCGTTTTTCATGGTGTGGTGGCAGGTAAATCTGCATATCCAGTGGGCAAGAAAGCCCTAGAGGTGGCCTTTGGAGATGACCATGATTCAAGGTCAGAAACATTGACTTTTGAGGTGGTGAAAATCAAGAGTCCGTATCACGCCTTGTTTGGGCAACCGCTTGTGCCAAGTTCATGGCAAGGCCATGTTATGTTTATCTGCAGCTTAAGTTGCCAGGGCATAAGGGGACCATCACAGTACATGGGAGCAGGAAGATTGCGTTGGAATGTGAGGAAGGTGATGCGACGTATGCTGAGTCGGTTTGTGCCACGGATGAGCTGAAGTTTTATAAGGACAAAGTTGACCCGGCAGACATGACTTCTTTGAAAAAGCCGACTACGGAGCACGATCCGGCGTTGAAGTTTAAATCGTCCACATACACTAAGATGGTTGATTCTGTTCCTGGCGATTCATCCAAGCAGTTCAGCATCAACGCTAACCTGGATCCCAAATAGGAAAGCACGCTCATCGAGTTCATCCGTGAGAACTGGGACATCTTTGCATGGAAGCCTTCTGACATGCCAGGTGTACCGAGGGAACTCGCTGAGCACACACTTAATATTGATCCTAAGTTTAAACCGGTCAGACCATTTCTCCGCCACTTCAACGAGGAAAGGCGCAAGGCTATTGGTGAAGAGGTAGCGCGGTTGTTGGCCGCAGGGTTTATCGTGGAGGTCTTTCACCCAAAGTGGTTGGTTAATCCGGTGTTGGTTCTCAAGAAAAATAGCACTTGGCGTATGTGTGTGGACTACACAGACTTGAACAAGGCTTGCCTAGCAGATCCCTTTGCCCTCCCTCATATTGATCAGATTATTGATGCCACGGTGGGTTGTGACCGTTTGTGTTTTTTGGATGCTTATTCTGGTTATCATCAGATCAAAATGGCAGTTAAGGACCAGGAAAAGATAGCTTTTATAACTCCCTTTGGAGCCTTCTGCTATGTCTCCATGCCCTTTGGGCTCAAGAGTGCCCAGGCGACTTATCAATGCTGTGTTCAGAATTGTCTTCATAAGCAGATTGGGCGCAATGTTCATGCATATGTGGATGATATTGTGATAAAGTCCAGGAAAGAGGAAACATTGATAGATGACCTAAGAGAAACCTTTGATAACCTTCAGGTTTACAAAATGATGCTCAATCCAGACAAATGTGTTTTAGGTGTCCCGGCAGGCAAACTCTTAGGTTTTCTGGTATTAGACAGGGGCATTGAGGCTAATCCGGAAAAAATTCAGCAATCACGTCTTTGGCTAAACCGGCGTGTATCAATGACGTTCAATGTTTAGCCGGCCGGATTGCGGCTTTAAGCTGGTTTATCAGTTGTCTCGGGGAGAAAGCTATCGCTTTATACCAGATGTTAAAGAAAACGGATGACTTTGTCTGGAGCGATGCGGCTGATAAAGCGTTTGAGGATCTGAAGAGGCAGTTAGCTGAACTGCCCGTGCTTGCAGCTCCGATTGATAAAGAGCCTTTACTGCTGTATGTGGCTGCTAATGCCAGGGCTGTTAGTGTGGCTATTGTTGTGGAGCGCAAGGAGGCTGGAAAGGAATATCCGGTTCAACGGCCAGTTTATTATACCAACGAGGTGCTTATCGAATCAAAGCAGAGGTATCCACATTGGCAGAAGCTGGTGTATGGGGTGTTTATGGCAAGCCGGAAGCTCAAACATTATTTTCAGGGTCATCCTATCACAGTGGTCAGTTCAGCCCCTCTGGGAGATATCATAACAGAGAAGCAATTGGCCGGATTGCCAAGTGGGCTATTGAGCTTGGACCTCATGGGCTCAAGTATACACCTCGCACAACAATCAAATCTCAAGCACTTGTGGACTTCATCAATGATTGGACGGAGTTGCAGGCACCGGAGGAAAAGCCAGATAACACATATTGGACTATTCACTTTGATGGATCCAGGCAATTGGAGGGCTCGGGGGCTGGAGTTATATTAACTTCCCCACGAGGTGACAAATTTTGTTATGTTCTTCGCTTAATGTTCCCTTGTACTAACAATGCAGCTGAGTACGAGGCCTTACTCCACGATCTTCGGATGTCTAAGGAGATGAACTTAAGCCGGGTTAAGTGATTCGGTGACTCGGACCTGGTGGCTCAACAGGTATCTGGCACTTGGGATTCTAAGGACCCACTCATGGCTGCGTATCAACGAGAGGTGGACATAGTGGCTGGTCATTTCAAGGGTTATCAAGTCAACCATATAGACCGGCGAAAGAATGAAGCGACGGACGCTTTAAGTCGCCTTGGCTCTCAGTGTAAACCGGTCCCACCTAATGTTTTCCTCGATGTCCTACACAGTCCATCGGTTAAGATACCAACAGAGGAGGAGTTGTCTATTCCTGACTCGGAGGCCCTATTGGTAGCAGCTTTGCATGTTATACCAGATTGGACAGTCCCATACTTGGCTTACATGAACCGGGGCGAGTTACCAGAGGATGAAACCTCGGCCCGGCAGATAATCCGGCGTTCCAAATCAATGACCATAATCAACAGGGAGTTACATCGTTACAGTGTCACAGGGGAAATTCAGCGTTGTGTCTCTCCTCAAGAGGGTTGTGAGATTTTGCGAGAAATCCATGAAGGGGATTGTGGTCACCATGCCGGTTCAAAATCCTTGGTAGCTAAGGCTTTCCGTCACGGTTTCTATTGGTTGACAGATCATGCTGATGCTGACGATTTAGTCAAGAGGTGCGATGGTTGTCAAAAATTTGCACGCCGCGCTCATATTTTGGCTCAAGAGTTGATGATGATTCCAATAACTTGGCCGTTTGCGACTTGGGGGCTCGATATGGTTGGGCCCTTTAAGAGATCCAAGGACAAAAAGACCCACCTGTTAGTGGCAGTTGACAAATCCACCAAGTGGGTGGAAGCAGAGCCAGTCAGTAAGTGTGATGCAGCCACAGCAGTTCAATTCATCAAAAAGGTGATCTTCCGGTTTGGTTTCCCACACAGTATTATAACTGACAATGGTACTAATCTGTCAAAGGGTGAGATGGAGGAATTTTGCCAACGTGAGCACATCCGGCTTGATGTAGCATCAGTGGCTCACCCCCAGTCTAATGGTCAAGATGAGCGAGCAAATAAAGAAATTTTGAAAGGTATTAAACCCTGGCTTATGGTTCCTTTAAAGCGGACGCCGGGTTGTTGGGTAGAGGAGTTACCTTCTGTGTTATGGAGCATCAACACCACACCTAACAGATCTACGGGTTACGCACCTTTCTTCATGGTTTATGGAGCAGAGGCGGTTCTTCCTAGTGACATCCGTCACGACTCACCCTGCGTGGCAGCTTATGTTGAAGCTGATAATGAGAAGGCACGTCAGGATGCACTGGACCTGTTGGATGAGGAGCGTGATCTCGCAGCAGCACGTTCGGCGATTTACCAACAAGATCTCCGACGTTATCACAGCCGCCGGGTTAAGACCAGAACTTTTCAAGAGGGCGATCTGGTGCTCCGGCTCATCCAGGATCAGACTGATATGCACAAGTTATCCCCACCTTGGGAAGGACCTTTTGTGGTCAGCAAGAATCTGCACAACGGGTCATACTACCTCATTGATGTTCGAGAGCATAAAGACTCACGTAAATCGGAGGAGGAGACCAAGTGGCCGTGGAATATAGCTCTTCTTCGGCCTTACTATACTTGAGCTACAGGCTCTTCTTATGTACATATTTATGACAATGTATATATTATATAATAAACCGGAGCCTCAAATAAAGCGGGATCTCTGTTCTTTTTACATCATGTGTGAGCCGACAAAGAGCTTCTACTGACAAAGCGGAGTTTTGTTAAACCGGCCTCTACGGCCACACGGATATAAAGAAAATCACTAGGGGGCTTGGTCATATCTGAACCATAGCTACACCTCTTGATTGGTTTAAAACCAAAAAGGGATATCACTAAGGGGCTTGGTCATATATGAACCATAGCTACACCTCTTGATCGGTTTAAAACCAAAAAGGGATATCACTAGGGGCTTGGTTGTTTTCACACCATGGCTACACCTCTTGATAGGCTTTAAAGCCAAAAGGAAAATTATGTGGAGCCAAAGAGAATCTGTTGAATTGAGCACAGTTCAAACATAGGTAACCACTGAGCATAGCTCACATATTACCTGGGGGCTCCTTGCTTCTCAAAGAACAATGAGCTTGAACCCTTGTAATAGGCTATCAAGCTAGACTTGGAAGCCAGGTGTATTCACCTAAAACCCTGGGTTATCCTGCCTCTTTAGGTAAGCCACTCCTTCTAGGTAAACCTAATATGACCCATCGAATGTTTGACAAGTCAATCCCATGGACCCCGAACTTGTCAAAGTTAAAACGGTGATTGGTTAAAGATTGAGGTCCATCTTAACAGGCTTTGCAAAATGGTTTAACTCAGCGGCCTGGCAGCCCATGAAAAGCCTTGATTTAGGGCCTGGCAGCCCATGAAAAGCCTTGTATATTTTTTATCTTTGATGTTTTTTATGATAAGGGATTTATGAATATTTTTTTGATAAACCAGTGTTCTTTACAACCCAGCATGAATTTCAATGCTTAGTTGTCAGTACATGATCAGTTTTAAACCGGTAGTATATTCTTCCGGTCTGGTTTTGACTATATGTTATCAGCATTATGCGGCTATTATAGTGTAATACGGTTTTTATATGAACCAGCAAGAGGGCAAGGAGTTATCAACACTCCGGATTGGTGTTCTTCACCTTTACCATACAAGCAGTTGGCCAGCTAACGAGGTATGTCACAGATATCATTTATTTTATCTGGTTAATATAAATCTTGGTTATCCATCCAAGTTATGTATATATTTTTGGGGCATCATGACCCGTCCAGTGGTAAACCACTAGGACGCTTTTAAGTTCTTATATGCAGGAACAAAAAGTATAATGGACTATGCATAAATAGATACCAAAAGTGGAACCAATTTTCAAAGTATCAAGCATCACAAGCATGCTCGATGGCATGACAGATAAAGGTATTTTTGCTATCCTATTACAAGGACCTTCAAAAGGGCCCAAATTGAATAATTGTTCTCAAGCAGTGGCAGACTGTGGCTGATAAACCAGACGCCAGTTTAGGATTCTTCATCGGGGCGGCTTGACGATTGAGGGTCATCTTGTGCAGTGGCATCCTCTCCATCCCTCCCCAGATGCTGGAAATCAACCGTTGACCAATCGATTTTGGTTAAAGCTTGAAACACGGCTTCTTCATGGATAAGGCTGGAGGAGTCAATGTCAGGAGCGTAAGTATGCTTACGGATTGGAGGCACAAGTTCTTCAACTTCATGGATCACATCGGGCTGTCTTTTTCTCTCAGCATCGTAAACCGGTTGGAAGTGAGATAAATCCGTGTCCTCCGCCGGTTTGCTTGCTATTGGCCGCATCTCCTTTGTCAGCCTTCACATATCGTCATTATTGAAGTATGAGCCGTCTTCCCTCACGCCAGGATATCCTTTGATGATGTCTACTGATTCAAGATCCGGAATCCATGCCTTGGCCCGGATTAGCGCGGTCAACGCTCCGGATCTTGCGGCTGCTCTCTTCAGTTTGATGATTCGGGCAGGTAGCATGGCCAGTTTCTCAAGTGTTTCCTTTATCAACGATGGCGCCGACTTGTTATATGCTACAGTGCAAATAGCACGCTGGGATCCAAAATATAGCTGTTCCATTAAGGTGTACGCCGCTTTAAGTTTCATCCGCATGTCAAAGCCCAGATGAGCAATGCGGGTGCCTGTCACGGTTTAGTATCAGTAAACCGGTCAATGATCAGATCTTATGAATTAGACAAACGGCATGAGGAGGTACTTACCAAACACAGCGGACATCATGGCATCAATCTACCGCTTCAAGCCGGTCAGTTCGTCTACCACTGGCTTCAGGGCTGCTTCTGCGTCCTCGGCTTTCCTGGTTAAACCGGCCTTTTCTGTTTCCCAGTCAGCACGTTCCTTGTTGAAGGTTTGTTTCAACTTTTCCATAGCTGCCAGGGCATTGGTCAGCTCCTCTTTGTCTTTGGAAGCCTTTGCTTGTTGAGACTTTACGTTCTCTTGAAGATCAGCAGTTTGAGCATCCCTCTTTCTCAGCTCGGCATGCAACTGCGAAGATATATCAACAACGGGATATGTATTTTCTAAGTACCAAGCGTATAACAAGTTATGCACTTTGTACTTGGGGGCTAATGCCTATTTGCTCTGATTTCACAAGTCTCAAGTATAATGCAAGCATTATCCTTAACACCTGGGGGCTAATGTACGTCTGTTCGAAAACGACGCATTGATCCAAGACCCGGTTTACCTCGCAAAGCTAAACCGGTCCTTGGGGGCTACACCGATGAAAACTGCATGAATACAATGATAAAGTATCGGTTTTGTTTTTACTGAGGATTTGACATATTAAGGATCAGCATGCAAGGATTAAGATATTACAAAGTCCCGGTTTATGATTAACATCATAAACCGGCCCTTGGGGCTACTTGGGCTGATGTTTAGACTTTGGAATCAAGAAATGAAAGGTGATGAAAATACCTCATAGCGTTCCTTCATTAGGTTCACCAAACCAGCTTCATAATCACGGTTTGAGTGTAGACGGTTTAAAAAACCGGAGTGGAGTTCTTCAGTGCTGAAATGGGCGTAGCTTGACAAATCAATGCTCCATTTACCCTTCTCCATGGCAGCACGCTCTTCTTTGGCATTATGTTTGGCCAAGACTACAGGATGGCCAGGAGAGCTGTGGCCCATGCCAGTAATGATAACATCGCCTCCTTGGCCTATCGTAGTTTTTACGGGTGATGGTGGAGTGTCAGTAGCTCTCACCGGACTAGCCTGGATTGGATCTGCCGGTTCAGTATCAGGCACAACAGTATCAGCTTCTGGTTGTTCGTCGATATTGTGATCTTGAGGGGGTGGCTCATCACAAGTGGCTTCAGGATGGGGACCCTCCGGTTCACCAGTTCGGTCCGGTTCACTTGTTTGCTCCTGTTCAATAGCCACCTGGTCATCAGACGGATTGTTCACCCAAGCTTTTTGTTGGGGAACGTAGTAATTTCAAAAAAATTCCTACTCACACGCAAGATCATGGTGATGCACAGCAACAAGAGGGGAGAGTGTTGTCCATGTACCCTCGTAGACCGAAAGCGGAAGCGTTAGCACAACATAATTGATGTAGTCATACTTCTTCATGATCCGACCGATCAAGTACCGAACGTACGACACCTCCGAGTTCAGCACACGTTCAGCCCGATTACGTCCCTCGAACTCCGATCCAGCCGAGTGTTGAGGAGGAGTTTCGTTAGCACGACGGCGTGGTGACGATGATGATGTTCTACCGACACAGGGATTCGTCTAAGCACCGCTACAGTATTACCGAGGTGGACTATGGTGGAGGGGGCCACCGCACGCGGCTAAAAGATCAAACGATCAATTGTTCTGTCTCTAGGGTGCCCCCTGCCCCTGTATATAAAGGAGCAAGGGGGGTGCGGCCGGCCAGGAGAGAGGGCACGCCAGGAGGAGTCCTACTCCCACCGGGAGTAGGACTCCCCCCTTTCCTAGTTGGATTAGGACTTGGGAGGGGGAAAGGGGAGGGAGAGAGGAAGGAAGGGGGCGCGCCACCCCCCTCTCCTTGTACTATTCGGACTAGGGGGGAGGGGCGCGCGGCCCAGCCCTGGCCGCCTCTCCTCTTCTCCGTAAAGGCCCACTAAGGCCCATTAACCTCCAGGGGGTTTCCGGTAACCTCCCGGTACTCCGGTAAAATCCCGATTTCACCCGGAACACTTCCGATATCCAAACAGAAGCTTCCAATATATCAATCTTTATGTCTCGACCATTTTAAGACTCCTTGTCATGTCCGTGATCACATCCGGGACTCCGAACAACCTTCGGTACATCAAAACATATAAACTCATAATATAACTGTCATCGAAACGTTAAGCGTGCGGACTACGGGTTCGAGAACTATGTAGACATGACCGAGACATGTCTCTGGTCAATAACCAATAGTGGAACCTGGATGCTCATATTAGCTCCCAAATAATCTATGAAGATCTTTATCGGTCAGACTGCATAAGAACATACGTTGTTCCCTTTGTTATCGGTATGTTACTTGCCCGAGATTCAATCGTCGGTATCTCAATACCTAGTTCAATCTCGTTATCGGCAAGTCTCTTTACTCATTTCATAATACATCATCCCGCAACTAACTCATTAGTTGCAATGCTTGCAAGGCTTAAGTGATGTGCATTACTGAGAGGGCCCAGAGATACCTCTCCGACAATCAGAGTGACAAATCCTAATCTCGAAATACGCCAACCCAACAAGTACCTTTGGAGACACCTATAGAGCACCTTTATAATCACCCAGTTACGTTGTGACGTTTGGTAGCACACAAAGTGTTCCTCCGGTAAACGAGAGTTGCATAATCTCATAGTCATAGGAACATGTATAAGTCATGAAGAAAGCTATAGCAACATACTAAACGATCGGGTGCTAAGCTAACAGAATGGGTCAGGTTAATCACATCATTCTCCTAATGATGTGATCCCATTAATCAAATGACAACTCATGTCAATGGTTAGGAAACTTAACCATCTTTGATCAATGAGCTAGTCAAGTAGAGGCATACTAGTGACACTCTGTTTGTCTATGTATTCACACATGTATTATGTTTCCGGTTAATACAATTCTAGCATGAATAATAAACATTTATCATGATATAAGCAAATAAATAATAACTTTATTATTGCCTCTAGGGCATATTTCCTTCAGTCTCCCACTTGCACTCGAGTCAATAATCTAGATTACACAGTAATGATTCTAACACCCATGGAGCCTCAGTGCTGATCATGTTTTGCTCGTGGAAGAGGCTTAGTCAACGGGTCTACAACATTCAGATCCGTATGTATCTTGCAAATTTCTATGTCTCCCACCTGGACTAAATCCCGGATGGAATTGAAGCATCTCTTGATGTGCTTGGTTCTCTTGTGAAATCTGGATTCCTTCGCCAAGGCAATTGCACCAGTATTGTCACAAAAGATTTTCATTGGTCCCGATGCACTAGGTATGACACCTAGATCGGATATGAACTCCTTCATCCAGACTCCTTCATTTGCTGCTTCCGAAGCAGCTATGTACTCCGCTTCACACGTAGATCCTGCCATGACGCTTTGTTTAGAACTGCACCAACTGACAGCTCCACCGTTCAATGTAAACACGTATCCGGTTTGCGATTTAGAATCGTTCGTATCAGTGTCAAAGCTTGCATCAACGTAACCATTTACGATGAGCTCTTTGTCACCTCCATAAACGAGAAACATATCGTTAGTCCTTTTCAGGTATTTCAGGATGTTCTTGACCGCTGTCCAGTGATCCACTCCTGGATTACTTTGGTACCTCCCTGCTAGACTTATAGCAAGGCACACATCAGGTATGGTACACAACATTGCATACATGATAGAGCCTATGACTGAAGCATAGGGAACATTTTCATTTTATCTCTATCTTCTACAGTGGTCGGGCATTGAGTCTTACTCAACTTCACACCTTGTAACACAGGCAAGAACCATTTCTTTGCTTGATCCATTTTGAACTTCTTCAAAACTTTGTCAAGGTATGTGCTTTGTGAAAGTCCAATTAAGCGTTTTGACCTATATCTGTAGATCTTGATGCCCAACATATCAGCAGCTTCACCGAGGTCATTCATTGAAAAACTCTTATTCAAGTATCCCTTTATGCTATCCAGAAATTCTATATCATTTCCAATCAACAATATGTCATCCACATATAATATTAGAAATGCTACAGAGCTCCCACTCACTTTCTTGTAAATACAGGCTTCTCCAAAAGTCTGTACAAAACCAAATGCTTTGATCACACTATCAAAGCGTTTATTCCAACTCCGAGAGGCTTGTACCAGTCCATAAATGGATCACTGGAGCTTGCACACTTTGTTAGCTCCCTCTGGATCGACAAAACCTTCCGGTTGCATCATATATAACTTTTCTTCCAGAAATCCATTCAGGAATGTAGTTTTGACATCCATTTGCCAAATTTCATAATCATAAAATGCGGCAATTGCTAACATGATTCGGACAGACTTAAGGATCGGTACGGGTGAGAAGGTCTCATCATAGTCAATCCCTTGAACTTGTCGAAAACCTTTTGCAACAAGTCGAGCTTTATAGACAGTAACATTACCGTCAGCGTCAGTCTTCTTCTTGAAGATCCATCTATTCTCAATTGCTTGCCGATCACCGGGCAAGTCAACCAAAGTCCACACATTGTTCTCATACATGGATCCCATCTCAGATTTCATGGCCTCAAGCCATTTTGCGGAATCTGGGCTCACCATCGCTTCTTCATAGTTCGTAGGTTCGTCATGGTCTAGTAACATAACTTCCAGAACAGGATTACCGTACCACTCTGGTGCGGATCTCACTCTGGTTGACCTACGAGGTTCAGTAACAACTTGATCTAAAGTTTCATGATCATCATCATTAACTTCCTCGCTAATTGGTGTAGGTGTCGCAGAAACCGGTTTCTGTGATGAACTACTTTCCAATAAGGGAGCAGGTACAATTATCTCATCAAGTTCTACTTTCCTCCCACTCACATCTTTCGAGAGAAACTCCTTCTCTAGAAAAACTCCGAATTTAGCAACAAAAGTCTTGCCTTCGGATCTATGATAGAAGCTGTACCCAACAGTCTCCTTTGGGTATCCTATGAAGACACATTTCTCCGATTTGGGTTCGAGCTTATCAGGTTGAAGCTTTTTCACGTAAGCATCGCAGCCCCAAACTTTCAGAAATGACAACTTTGGTTTCTTACCAAACCACAGTTCATAAGGCGTCGTCTCAACGGATTTCGATGGTGCCCTATTTAACGTGAATGCGACCGTCTCTAAAGCATAACCCCAAAACGATAGCGGTAAATCAGTAAGAGACATCATAGATTGCACCATATCTAGTAAAGTATGATTACGATGTTCAGACACACCATTACGTTGTGGTGTTCCAGGTGGCGTGAGTTGCGAAACTATTTCGCATTGTTTCAAATGAAGACCAAACTCATAACTCAAATATTCTCCTCGATGATCAGATCGTAGAAACTTTATTTTCTTGTTACGATGATTTTCAACTTCACTCTAAAATTCTTTGAACTTTTCAAATGTTTCAGACTTATGTTTCATTAAGTAGATATACCCATATCTGCTTAAATCATCTGTGAAGGTGAGAAAATAACGATATCTGCCACGAGCCTCAACATTCATCGGACCACATACATCTGTATGTGTGATCTCCAAAAAATCTGTTGCTCTCTCCATAGTACCGAAGAACGCCGTTTTAGTCATCTTGCCCATGAGGCACGGTTCGCAAGTACCAAGTGATTCATAATCAAGTGGTTCCAAAAGTCCATCAGTATGGAGTTTCTTCATGCGCTTTACACCGATATGACCTAAACGGCAGTGCCACAAATAATTTGCACTATCATTATGAACTCTGCATCTTTTGGCCTCAATATTATGAATATGTGTATCACTACTATCGAGATTCAACAAAAATAGACCACTCTTCAAGGGTGCATGACCATAAAAGATATTACTCATATAAATAGAACAACCATTATTCTCTGATTTAAATGAATAACCGTCTCGCATCAAACAAGATCCAGATATAATGTTCATGCTCAACGTTGGCACCAAATAACAATTATTTAGGTCTAATACTAATCCCGAAGGTAGATGTAGAGGTAGAGTGCCGACCGCGATCACATCGACTTTGGAACCATTTCCCACGCGCTTCGTCACCTCGTCCTTAGCCAATCTTCGCTTAATCCGTAGCCCCTATTTCGAGTTGCAAATATTAGCAACAGAACTATTATCAAATACCCAGGTGCTACTGCGAGCATTAGTAAGGTACACATCAATAACATGTATATCACATATACCTTTGTTCACCTTGCCATCCTTCTTATCCGTCAAATACTTGGGGCAGTTCCGCTTCCAGTGACCAGTCTGCTTGCAGTTGAAGCACTCAGTCTCAGGCTTAGGTCTAGACTTGGGTTTCTTCTCCTAAGCAGCAACTTGCTTGCTGTTCTTCTTGAAGTTCCCCTTCTTCTTCCCTTTGCCCTTTTTCTTGAAACTGGTGGTCTTATTGACCATCAACACTTGATGCTCCTTCTTGATTTCTACCTCCGCAGCCTTTAGCATTGCGAAGAGCTCGGGAATTGTCTTATCCATCCCTTGCATATTATAGTTCATCACGAAGCTCTTGTAGCTTGGTGGCAGTGATTAGAGAATTCTGTCAATGACGCTATCATCCGAAAGATTAACTCCCAGTTGAATCAAGTGATTGCAGTACCCAGACATCTTGAGTATATGCTCACTAACAGAACTATTCTCCTCCATCTTGCAGCTGTAGAACTTATTGGAGACTTCATATCTCTCAATCCGGGCATTTGCTTGAAATATTAACTTCAACTCTTGGAACATCTCATATGCTCCATGACGTTCAAAACATCATTGAAGTCCCGGTTCTAATCCGTAAAGCATGGCACATTGAACTATTGAGTAGTCATCAGCTTTGCTCTGCCAGGCGTTCTTAACGTCGTCAGTTGCATCAGCAGCAGGCCTGGCACTCAGCGATGCTTCCAGGATGTAATTCTTCTGAGCAGCAATGAGAATAATCCTCAAGTTACGGACCCAGTCTGTGTAATTGCTACCATCATCTTTCAACTTTGCTTTCTCAAGGAACACATTAAAATGCAACGGAACAACAACACAGGCCATCTATCTACAATCAACATAGACAAGCAAGATACTATCAGGTACTAAGTTCATGATAAATTTAATTTAATTTAATCATATTACTTAAGAACTCCCACTTAGATTGACATCCCTCTAATCCTCTAAGTGATCACGTGATCCATATCAACTAAACCATGTACGATCATCACGTGAGATGGAGTAGTTTCAACGGTGAACATCACTATGTTGATTATATCTACTATATGATTCACACTCGACCTTTCGGTCTCCGTGTTCCGAGGCCATATCTGTTATATGCTAGGCTCGTCAAGTTTAACCTGAGTATTCCACGTGTGCAACGGTTTTGCACCCGTTGTATTTGAATGTAGAGCCTATCACACCCGATCATCACGTGGTGTCTCAGCACGAAGAACTTTCGCAACGGTGCATACTTAGGGAGAACACTTTATACTTTGATAATTTAGTGAGGGATCATCTTATAATGCTACCTTCAATCAAAGCAAGATAAGATGCATAAAAGATAAAGATCACATGCAATCAATATAAGTGATATGATATGGCCATCATCATCTTGTGCTTGTGATCTCCATCTCCGAAGCACCGTCATGATCACCATCGTCACCGGCGCGACACCTTGATCTCCATCGTAGCATCGTTGTCGTCTCGCCAATCTTATGCTTCTACGACTATCGCTACCGCTTAGTGATAAAGTAAAGCATTACAGGGCGATTGCATTGCATACAATAAAGCGACAACCATATGGCTCCTGCCAGTTGCCGATAACTCAGTTACAAAACATGATCATCTCATACAATAAAATTTAGCATCATGTGTTGACCATATCACATCACAACATGCCCTGCAAAAACACGTTTGACATCCTCTACTTTGTTGTTGCAAATTTTACGTGGCTGCTACGGGCTTAGCAAGAACCGTCCTTACCTACGCATCAAAACCACAACGATAGTTTGTCAAGTTGGTGTTGTTTTAACCTTCGCAAGGACCAGGCGTAGCCACACTCGGTTCAAATAAAGTTGGAGAAACTGACACCCGCCAGCCACCTATGTGCAAAGCACGTCGGTAGAGCCAGTCTCGCGTAAGCGTACGCATAATGTCGGTCTGGGGCGCTTCATCCAACAATACCGCCGAACCAAAGTATGACATGCTGGTAAGCAGTATGACTTTTTTTAGCCCAGATATCCAGCCCAGATATTAATTTTTTTCAAGCTGAAAATGGCTAGCCCAGCTATACTTTTTTTAGGAATACCCAGGCAAGGTCAAGTTGTTATTCTCCGCCCGATGGGCTGCAAATCTTTCCTAGGAGGGATGCATTAGGCTTAACAAGAAAATGGGCTTTAAGAAATAATAAATGGGATGTAATTATAAAAACTGGGCAGTAACTATAAAAAATGCACCAAACACGTAATTACTTTATAAAATATTATTTTTTGATATTGAAAAATTTAATTTCATTAATTGTTGCGAGCGCAATGTTTCGTTGGATTTTTATGTAATATAAATTTATATTGAAATTGTATTTAATCTGACTAGAAATTTCGAGATAAAAATATTTCAGATCCCTTCTAAATGTGGGAAATTTTATTGAATTCTGTTTTGAATGGTTGGTTGAAATGGGCTGTACTTTTAATAGACTATAAATGGGCTGTAGTAAATTCCATTAGAATTCAAAAATTGGCTGCACATTCTTACAAATCTCAAATGGGCTATAAGTTCTCTACCACACACTGGTGGCCTTACTAAGTTGACGCGTCCCCTAAAAAAAGAGTTGACGCATATGCAAGGCTTTGTCAACTTATAGTCAACACACGCTTCTGGCAGCAGTGGCCGTTGGATGTCCATCCAACGAATGCTGTGCTTCTTCTTCAACCTCGGATATTCTAGCTTCACCCTCCCAAAAAATGATTCCTCCCCCTGACATCTGGGGTGCACCGTTTCGGAAGCTGACCTGTGGGCCTACTAAGTTGACACATACCAAGGGCTTTGTCAACTTAGTCAATATAAACGATTCTAGCTGCAGTGACCGTACGATGTCCATCCAACGACTGTCGTGCTTCTTCAACCTCTGGTCTTCTTGCTCGGGCCGCTCAAAGCAGCGGCGGTCGTGCCGCCTGCACCTACCTCTTGTGGCCGGCTGTGCTGCCGCCCAGGCCTCACCACCCCCAACTACTCCCACCGCTGGCCAGGGCATCCCTCCACTCACCCACAACCCCTATTATTCCGCGGAGATGGCAGCCTCACACCACAACCGAACCAGTGAACCCTCGTACTCCTCTCCGCGTGGGCATCCGCTGCCGCGTCTTCCCCGGCTTCGCGTCGTCCCCTTCCTAGGCCTCGCCTTCGTCCACCGCCCTGGTGCTCTCGGCGCGGCGTGGTCAGCGTGGTCAAGGAACGACTTCCATCGGAAGAGTATTGTACGCGGAGAGGATGACAGCTGGGTCCACGGCAGCCGCAAGGAAGTGCCTCCTTATTACGTAGAAAATAATTATTCCTCCACCTGACAGCGGGGACCCATCGGACGGGTACCGTATTTGGCGAAAAAATGTTTCCCCCCTGACTGCTGGGACCCACCGGACGGGCCAACGTATTTCGTGAAAAAAAATGTTCCCCCCGCTGTTAGCTCGGATCCACCGGAGGTGCCTCCTTATTACGCACAAAAAAATGAATACTCCCCTTGCTAGTTGGGACCCACCTTGGTGGGAGGCTGACTTGTGGGACTACTAAGTTGACGGGGACGGAGTGCTTTGTCAACTTAGTCAATATGAACGATTCTAGCTCCAGTGACCATATGATATCCATCCAACGGCCGTAGTGCTTCTTTTAACCTATGGTCTTGTTGCTCCAGCCGCCCAAAGCAGCGCCGGTCGTGCCGCATGCTCCTACCTCCCGTGGCCGGCTGTGCTGCCCCGGAGGCCTCACCGCCCCTACTATTCCCACCACTGGCCATGCCATCCCTCTACTCACCCACACCCTTGTTATTTTGCAGCGACGGCAGCCTCACACCACAGCGAACTAGTGAACCCTCGTACTCCTCTACGCGTGGGCATCCACTGCCGTGTCTTCCCTGGCTCCGTGCCATCCCCTTCCTAGGCCTCGCCGTCGTCCACTGCCCTGGTGCTCTCGGCGCGGCGTGGTCAACATGGTCAAGGAACGGCTTCCATCGGACGTGGACTATATGTGGAGAGGCTGAGAGCTGGGTCCACGGCCGCAGCAAGGAAGTGCCTCCTTATTATGCGCAAAATAATTATTCCTCCACCTGACAGCGGGGACCCACCGGACGGGCCACCGTATTTCACGAAAAAAACATTTCCCCTGACTGTTGGGACCCACCAGCTACATCTTCGCATGCAAGGAAGTGCGTCCGGGCAAAGAAAACAATCAACCCCCTTGACTGCTGGGACCCACCAGCTACATCTTCGCACGCAAGGAAGTGCCTGACAGTCGGGACCCACCTGGTCGAAGCATACGTAGCGTTGTCATTCTGGTCGCGAACGTGTACGTACATACTGGTCGATGTAGAGGCGCGCACGTGTCATAGTAGAGGCGCACACGTAGCATGTACACATACGTACATCGGCCAGTGTGCAAGAAAGAAAATACGGCCAAGTACGTACATACGGGTAGGGTCTCAAACGCCTACTCGCGCATACGTACGGCCAGGGCTCATGTACATGGCTGGGTCAGAACCGAGAAACAATGTCGTCATCGTGTTCATCGGGAGCCAACCGGCTGGGCAGAACAGAATGCGTCGTCATGTTCATTGGGAGGGCTTGGACGGAATAACCAATGGAAACGAGGCCTGGCGTGCCGCAGAATGGAGGAAACGGCCTTGTGTTTGACCGGCCATGTTCGAAACGGGATCCTATTCATCGGGAGGAGTCTGGCGTACTGCAAAACGGAGGAAACAGACCTCATACGGTTGAAACAGGGGTCCTGTTGATTGGGAGGGGTGTGGCGTACCGTAAAACGGAGGAAACGGACTTGTGTTGGAGCGTTACGTTCGAAATGGGGGTCCTGTTCATCAGGAGGGGTGTGGCATACCGCAAAACGGGACTCCACGAGATACTGTTCATCTCCACCATCGACCCCCTCTAGCCTCCACGGGCTACTGTTCATCCACCGTCGACCTCCTCCAGCCTCCACCTGCGACTGTTCATCCACGGGCTCCTGTTCATCCAGCCTCCACCGCGCGCTACTCCACCGGCTACTGTTCAACTAGCCCTCTCCACGGGATCCAGTTCAACCACCCCTCCACGGGCTACTATTCATCCAGCCCTCCACCGTCTACTGTTCATCCTGCCCTCCACGGGGTGGTCCTGTTCATCCTTCCCTCCATGGGTTCCTGTTCATCCAGCCCCAACCGGCTCGATCAATCGAGGTCATGTTCATCCAGAGGCAACACCACGGGGTCTTGTTCATCCACCCCCACCGGGAACTGTTCATCCAACCCCCCCAGCGCGCTCATTGTTCATCCAGAGGCAGCATCGATCGGCTTCAGTTAGCAGCAGTAGCGAAGGAATCGCTCGATCTGGTTCAGTTAACAGCCATTGATCGATCGCTCGGGTTCAGTAATGCGTAGTCTGCAGTGCAATCGCTCGGGTTCAGTTAGAGCCTAATGACTCGCTTCTACCACCTACCGTAACCAGGAACACCCCGATATTTTCCTCGCCCTCTCTTCTACCACGGTTTTTTCCGTCATGGACGGCCCAAAGAATGTCATGTAGCTGCGTCTCGGGCCCGCCCAGGACGAAAAGCCCATTTTCTTTCATGATTTTTTGTCATAGAAGTAGGATCCCACCACATCTATGATGATACCGGGGTTTGTCACAATTATCGTCATAGAAGTGTCATAAGTATGACAGAAAAAATTCGTTCGGCCCAAAATGTCACGGATGTGTCATTTTTTTGTAGTGTAGCGAGACGACAACGATGCTTCGATGGAGATCAAGGTGTCAAGCCGGTGACGATGGTGATCATGACAGTGCTTTGGAGATGGAGATCAAAGGCACAAGATGATGATGGCCATATCATATCACTTATATTGATTGCATGTGATGTTTATCCTTTATGCATCTTATTTTGCTTAGTTTGGCGGTAGCATTATAAGATGATCTCTCACTAAATTTCAAAGTATAAGTGTTTCCCTGAGTATGCACTTTTGCTACAGTTCGTCGTGCCGAGACACCATGTGATGATCGGGTGTGATAAGCTCTACGTTCACATACAACGGGTGCAAGCCAGTTTTGCACACGCAGAATAGTCGGGTTAAACTTGATGAGCCTAGCATATGTAGATATGGCCTCAGAACACTGAGACCTAAAGGCCGAGCGTGACTCATATAGTAGATATGATCAACATTGTGATGTTCACCATTGAAAACTACTCCATCTCACATGATGATCGGACATGGTTTAGTTGATATGAATCACGTGATCACTTAGATTATTAGAGAGATGTCTATCTAAGTGGGAGTTCTTAAGTAATTTGATAAATTGAACTTTAATTTATCATGAACTTAGTACCTGGTAGTATTTTGCACGTCTATGTTGTTGCAGATAGATGGCCCGTGCTGTTGTTCCTTTGAATTTTAATGCGTTCCTAGAGAAAGCTAAGTTGAAAGATGATGGTAGCAACTACACGAACTGGGTCCATAACTTGAGGATTATCCTCATTGCTGCACAGAAGAATTACGTCCTGGAAGCACCGCTAGGTGACAAACCCGCTGCAGGAGCAACGCCAGATGTTGTGAACACCTGCCAGAGCAAAGTTGATGACTACTCGATAGTTCAGTGTGCCATGCTTTACGGCTTAGAACCGGGACTTCAATGACGTTTTGAACGTCATGGAGCATATGAGATGTTCCAGGAGTTGAAGTTAATATTTCAAGCAAATGCTCGGATTGAGATACATGAAGTCTCCAATAAGTTCTACAGCTGCAGAATGGAGGAGAATAGTTCCGTCAGTGAACATATACTCAGAATGTCTGGGTACCACAACCACTTGACTTAGCTGGGAGTTAATCTTCCTGATGATAGTGTCATTGACAGAGTTCTTCAATCACTGCCACCAAGCTACAAGAGCTTCATGATGAACTATAATATGCAAGGGATGGATAAGATGATTCCTGAGCTCTTCGCAATGCTAAAGGCTGCGGAGGTAGAAATCAAGAAGGAGCATCAAGTGTTGATGGTCAACAAGACCACCAGTTTCAAGAAAAAGGGTAAAGGGAAGAAGGGGAACTTCAAGAAGAACAACAAGCCAGTTGCTGCTCAAGTGAAGAAACCCAAGTCTGGACCTTAGCCTGAGACTGAGTGCTTCTACTTCAAAGGGAATGGTCACTGGAAGCGGAACTGCCCCAAGTATTTGGCGGAGAAGAAGGATGGCAAAGTGAAAGGTACATTTGATATACATGTTATTGATGTGTACCTTACTAATGCTCGCAGTAGTGCCTGGGTATTTGATACTGGTTCTGTTGCTAATATTTGCAACTCGAAACAGGGGCTACGGATTAAGCAAAGATCAGCTAAGGACGAGGTGACGATGCGCGTGGGAAATGGTTCCAAAGTTGATGTGATCGTCGTCGGCACGCTACCTCTGCATCTACCTTCGGGATTAGTTTTAGACCTAAATAATTGTTATTTGGTGCCAGCGTTGAGCATGAACATTATATCTAGATCTTGTTTGATGCGAGACGGTTATTCATTTAAATCAAAGAATAATGGTTGTTCTATTTATATGAGTAATATCTTTTATGGTCATGCACCCTTAATGAGTGGTCTATTTTTACTAAATCTTGATAGTAGTGATACACATGTTCATAGTACTGAAGCCAAAAGATGTAGAATTGATAATGATAGTGCAACTTATTTGTGGCACTGCCGTTTGGGTCATATTGGTGTAAAGCGCATGAAGAAACTCCATTCTGATGGACTTCTGGAATCACTTGATTATGAATCACTTGGTACTTGCGAACCATACCTCATGGGCAAGATGACTAAAACTCTGTTCTCCAGAACAATGGAGCAAGCAACAGAGTTATTGGAAATCATACATACTGATGTATGTGGTCCAATGAACATTGAGGTTCGTGGCGGATATCGTTATTTTCTCACCTTCACAGATGATTTGAGCAGATATGGGTATATCTACTTAATGAAACACAAATTTGAAACATTTGAAAAGTTTAAAGAATTTCAGAGTGAAGTGGAAAATCATCGTAACAAGAAAATAAAGTTTCTATGATCTGATCGTGGAGGAGAATATTTGAGTAACGAGTTTGGTCTTCATTTGAAACAACGCGGAATAGTTTCACAACTCACGCCACCCGAAACACCATAGCGTAATGGTGTGTCCGAACGTCGTAATTGTACTTTACTAGATATGGTGCGATCTATGATGTCTCTTACTGATTTACAGCTATCGTTTTGGGGTTATGCTTTAGAGATGACTACATTCACGTTAAATATGGCACCATCTAAATCCGTTGAGATGTCACCTTATGAATTGTGGTTTGGCAAGAAACCCAAGTTGTCGTTTCTTAAAGTTTGGGGCCGCGATGCTTATGTGAAGAAGCTTCAACCTGATAAGCTCAAACCCAAATGGGAGAAATGTGTCTTCATAGGATACCCGAAGGAGACTGTTGGGTACACCTTCTATCACATATCCGAAGGCAAGATATTCGTTGCTAAGAATGGATCCTTTCTAGAGGAGTTTCTCTCGAAAGAAGTGAGTGGGAGGAAAGTAGAACTTGATGAGGTAATTGTACCTGCTCCCTTATTAGGAAGTAGTTCATCACTGAAATCAGTTCCAATGATTCCTACACCAGTAAGTGAGGAAGCTAATGATGATGATCATGAAACTTCTGATCAAGTTACTACCGAACCTTGTAGGTCAACCAGAGTGAGATCCGCACCAGAGTGGTACGGTAATCCTGTTCTGGATGTCATGTTACTTGACCATGACGAACCTACAAACTATGAGGAAGCAATGATGAGCCCAGATTCCGCAAAATGGGTTGAGGCCATGAAATATGAGATGGGATCCATGTATGAGGACAAACTTTGGACTTTGGTTGACTTGCCCGTTGATCGGCAAGCCATAGAGAATAAATGGATCTTCAAGAAGAAGACTGACGCTGATGGTAATGTTACTGTCTACAAAGCTCGACTTGTTGCAAAAGGTTTTCGACAAGTTCAAGGAGTTGACGACGATGAGACCTTCTCACCCATAGCGATGCTGAAGTCTGTCTGAACCACGTTAGCAATTGACACATTTTATGATTACGAAATTTGGCAAATGGATGTCAATACTGCATTCCTTAATGGATATCTTAAAGAAGAGTTGTATATGATGAAATCAGAAGGTTGTGTCGATCCAAAAGGTGCAAACAAAGTGTGCAAAGTCCAGCGATCCATTTATGGACTGGTGCAAGCCTCTCGGAGTTGGAATATACGCTTTGATAGTGTGATCAAAGCATATGGTTTTATACAGACTTTTGGAGAAGCCCGTATTTACAAGAAAGTGAGTGGGAGCTCTGTAGCATTTCTGATATTATATTTAGATGACATATTGTTGATCGGAAATGATACTGTATTTCTGAATAGCATAAAAGGATACTTGAATAAGAATTTTTCAATGAAAGACCTCGGTGAAGCTACTTATATATTGGGCATCAAGATCAAGACGTTTAATTGGACTTTCACAAAGCACATACACTACAAAAAATACACTTCCGTGATGATACGTGTTTGTCACAGTAGGTCACTTTTTTTTCATGCATGTACATCCATGACAAATTTATGACAGAATCAAGATAGTCATACCTGCGCTGTCGTAGAAGTGTTCCATGACATTACCAAAATTATCATCACGAAAGTGTCCACTTCCATGACGATAAATCGCGTGTCACAGAAGTGCTTTCGTCAAGGGTGACCGACACGTGGCATCCACCGTAACGGAACGCCGTTAAGCTATCGGGTCAGGTTTTGGATCCGATAACCCGTTAACAACCCTGACCAATGGGAAATTTCCACGTGTAAAATTCTTATTGGCCGTACGAAACACGTGTCAGCTCATCAGTGGGTCAGATAGGCGCCTATGATATGTCGACAAGTGGCACGACCCAACAATGGCCCATTTAGCTTACAAAGCTGGCCCGTTTGACTTGGTTAAAAGTTAACGGGCTGGCCCATGAAAAGCCTGTTAACGGTCTCATCGCAAATAGCCCATTTTACGACCCGTAACTCACGGCCCGTTAGGCCCTAAAGGAAATTGGCCCAACAACGTCATGTGGGCCGTCGAATATAATACCAGCCCATTTCACTTTCGGCCCATGTATGGCCCACGACGTCTTTTGGCCCATATGAGGCCTTCGTATCTTTCAGCCCATTACATGCCCACGGTGACTCTAGCCCATAATGAATAGTAATTTTCTTTATACCCGTTAACGGCCCGTGATTTACATGGGCCATTTCCAGCCCATGTTAGCTTTTGGCCTATTGACGGCCCATACATTCTTGGGCTCCTTTTCGGCCCTCGATTACTTCCGGCCCGTTACTGGCCTGTTCCCCTAATGGGCCAAATTCGGCCCATGGCAAGAGTCGGCCCGTTACTGGCCTATTCCACTAATGGGCCAAATTCGGCCCATGGCAAGAGTCGGCCCGTTACTGGCATGTTAACCCGTTGCGCCGTTTCTAGCCCGTCCTATATTGGCCCATTAACGACCCATTATGCCTGTGACAGAATTAAGCCTTTGTTGTCCTACGACCTGTTAACGACCTGTTACCGTGCTGGGCCGATACCAATTACGCCCGATTATGGCCCATGTAGACCCATTTATCCGACGGCCCGAGGCCCACCGATTACAGGCCCGTTTATCGATGGCCCGTAGGAGACCCATGGATCCTACGACCCGTATATGGCCCATGGTAGTTGCGGCCACTAGCAAACCAGGGAAAAAGAAGACTAGGAAATAAATAAGGCCAAAACTAATGCTAGGATATTAAGGCGATTGCATAGATTACATCCAGTCGGCATCAAAGATCGCCACCAGTGCAAATATAGGGAACACCCTATACTATACAAAAATGGCTTGCTGTTTTCTTCAGGCGGTGGCTGCACGTTAAGAATAAATTTTGTATCGCACAAAAACGAATTACAACTATATAACAAAAGGAAGGTTGGCATAAAACTTAACAGTCTGGCAGATAAATGCACCACCAGAAGTTCAGAAGCTCAGTTCATTTGACCTGACTATTACGTTTTCATGCTGTATTGTCCAATGGAGCACCATAACCCTTGCCTTCATTTCCCCTAGGCTCCTGAACAACATAGCAAATGTCTGATAGTCTGGTTTCAAAACCATGCATATCTTGACGACATTGAGCAATGTTTCTCCTTGTTTCACAAAGGGTCTCTGTTAGGGAATGGACTTGTGTCTGGAGCGCAGATACAACATTGCTTTGAGCTTGCATATCTTGATCATGAGGTAGTTTGGACGATATTGCCTTAACAACCAACCCAGTATTACGCAGGAACGTGCTTTTGGCACTGTTAGTGGACAGGTACTGACCCACTGCAGCAAGAGCTGACATTGCGGTTATAGTTGCCTCGCCACCTTCAGAAGGTGGCGGTTCCACCATTTTTTCCATAGCTCGCTGAAAAGTTGAGGTTTTACATTAGTAGTACCAGAACAGAAGATATTAAGGAGGCAGCAAAACCAAACAAAATAGCTTTGGTCTATATACAGAACTTATTCTGGTGAACCCATGTAAAATATTAGTTGTATTTTATTGCAAAGTACATAATAAAACCAGGTTCCAAACATATGACCATGTACCATCACTAATGTATTGTCTATTTCTTCACATTGTATTGAGGGCTAAGGATAAAGAGACGAAGTTTATAATACGGTAAGCATAGTATGACGTCATTCATATCACAAAACAACTGAGAACAGACAAACAGGCAATTGTAACGTTGTGTGGGCAAGTCCAGCACGGAACTAGATTACGGGTCAAGATCAAAGGAACATCACTCCTCTCTTTTAAACCTTGTAAGGTGCAATGATACGCTAAGACAATTGTGTATAAAATTGAAAAGAGTAATAGACATTGGCTGCAAACCATGCAGTTCAAGGCACAAGTCAGAGTAAGTAGTAATTAAAAGGCATGAGGATTAAGGACTTACAACAGTGGCTTTGACTGGTGTAGTCATGCCCTTCTTCTTGCTGGTGTGACAGTCCTTGAAGATTTCCACAGCATTTGGTTCAGGTACTTTTTGGTCCTTGCGGGCTTTCCTCTACATTTGGAACAAGTCAATATAGATCTGATAATATGGTACAGCGAAAAGAGTGAAACAACAGCTAATTACAAGAGCCTCGCAGTGTGCAATATAGCTACGAGATCCTGTCATCTGTTGGAATTTCACTTTCGTACGGTTGGCCTTGTTCTTTGAACAGTTCACCTACAAGAAGATAGATTTGTGTGGCACATGCGTAAATAGGACTTCAACATGTGATCTGATGACATATATATAATGTACCTGATACTTCAGATCGGACCAGTGTTTAACGAGGCCTCTCCAGTCTTCATCAGATATATTTTCCACTGGAGATGTTTGGGCAAGTTCACTGTTAGCCTTGCCTTCAAAGTGAGTTTTCCTCAAGTTATACCGATACTGTCGCAGAGCAGACTTGAAAACATGGGTGCAAGCTTGTCTGGTTGCATCATCTTGGCTATCCAACTTGAACCTCATCTGTTGAAAATTATGGGAGTCTCATTATCAGCAACCTAGAAAGTATTGGACAGAGCAAGACGATATTACTAGTTTCCATACATAACCATACTTACAGATAAATGGTCAAGGAAGATGTTGAACTGGGTTTCGTCTTTGTCATTCCTGTACTGAATCCATGTTGGGAGGATACGTACATGACACCTAACAGCAACCGCTGCCTCTGATACTAACTTGGCTGACTCTGTAGCATCACGTGGCCTTTTTAAACCTGCCTCAAAACGGATCTCCATTCTTCCTCCTCTAGATTTAGTTAACCTATCGAGCATTATCCCTGATGTTTGTTTCCTCTTGCGCCTAGGTGCTAGTCCAACAACAAACATAGGAAGTGTTAGTGTACATCAAACTGTGAGACTACATATAAAGAAGCATGCAACTGTAACTTGACTCCAGCAACTACCTTCTTGCTGTTGAAGCTCACAAGGTTCATCTGATATTGCCAACTCATCTTGTGTCAAGAGTGCTTGGGAAGTAGTGTCAGGTGGCAAGGGAGCTTGGGAACGTGCTGCTAGCTCAGTTGACGCACGAGTACGTCGTGCAGCTGGTAGTACTGTGGTAGGTGTTGCAAGAACTAGGGCTGTCTCTGCTTGTTTGGTGGCAGCTATTTGTTTCTGTTTGTCTTTTTTGCAACTCGTGTAGCATGGGATGCCGTGTTTGTAGAATTTTCTGCTGGACTTTGACCTTCTATTGCACCATCAGTACCAGCAGAATCTGCAGGATTCATCCGCTTCTCATTCCCTGCCATTCTGTGTTTCTTCCTCTTTCTCTGTGCCATGTTAAGTCAAGCCGACAAGAAAAACGAATAACAATTTAGTTCTTCAGAACAAATTGATGCGTGATGCAGACGAACTGAACTTTGATGTTAGACAACCACATGATAGGAGGATGTAATATGTATGAAAAACAGGACGGAAGAGATAACCAGAACTATGATGTGTAAACTAAGAAGAAGACATTTCACCAAATTAGAAGCAATGCAATGGAAAGGTAGACACCATATGAAAGATGCTACAAATATCGCTCTGCCAAGTTAACAGTGTCTCATCATAAATGGCGTTTAAACAAATGTGAAGCAGTACAAGAAATAAATCATATGCAAGATGCAAACAACATCACACTACCATGTTAGAGGTCTCTCGTCATTAGTGCCATTGCATATTCACAGCATTGCATATTCAGCATGCATATTCACAGCTTATGATGTGTAAACTAAGGAGAAGGCATTTCAACAAATTAGAAGCAATGAAAGCTAGACACCATATGAAAGATGCAACGAATATCACTCTACCAAGTTAAAACTGTCTCGTCATAAGTGCCATTTCAACAAATTAGTAATACAAGCTAGAAAAGAATGTGAGATGTAACCTATATCACACTCCGAAGTCAAACGTGTCTTATGATAAGTGATTGTTGCAGGTTACACAACAGTAGTAATTTGATGTAAGAACATGGTGTGATAGACAGATATTGTATGTTCTAGAAACAGGAACACGTGTCTTATTCAAGTATAATGTGTAAAGTAAGCAGATGGAATTCAACAAAATTAGAAGCAATACAAGCTAGACATCACACATAACATGCAACCACATATAACAGTGCCAAGTTAGAGGGAGCACCGGTGATGCTGCACTAGGGGAGACGTGCTCATCATAAACACAGCTTTGTTGAGTGTCTATGCATGTGTTGTCTTGGAAATCATCTTGGGGGTGTGGAGGAGTAGAAACTGTAGAGGCCCTCCGTTCGGAAGGAGCACCTTTATCCGCTGCCTTGCTAACTTCCTTCCGCTTTATTGATTTTGAATTGTCAAGTAAAACCGACAAGAAAAAGCAATAAAATTCTCTCTTCAGAACTCATTCATGCATGATACTGACAATCACTACTTTGATGTAAGGCAAACACATGATACCAGGATGGAATATGTACGAAAAACAGGACGGCATGGCATGTTCACAACTGTTTGTGTAAACTAAGCAGAAACCATTCCAGCAAATAAGAAGCAATGCAAGCTAGACACCACATGAAAGATGCAACCAATATGACTCTGCCAAGTTAAAAGCGTCCCATCATAAATGGAATTTCAACAAATTAGAAGCAGCGCATGCTATAAATCATATGAAAGATGCAACTAATATCGCACTGCATATACTAAAGGTGTCTCGTCATGTTGATTGATGCGGGATACAAAAAAAATAGTTTTATGTAAGGACATGCTTAATAGACAGATGTACTATGTACTAAATACAGGAAGGCATGTCACATTAACAGGTATAATGTATAAGCTAAGCAGACTAGCACATGCAGTTTAACCAGATTGGAAGAATTACAATCTAGACACCATATGCAACATGCAACCACATATCACGCTGCCAAGTTAGAGCAAGCACCTGCGATGCTAGTGTAGGGGAAATGCTGTAATCAACTACAGAGCTACGTTCACTATCTTCATCTAGCATTTCTGTTTCTTGAGAATCATGTCGGGAGGCTGACGCTGCATTCTTTAAATGAGGAGTAGTCCCCTTGCCTGCCTGCCTCGTCATAAGTGATTGATGAGGGATACACAAGAACATTAGTTTGATGTAAGAACATGGTTAATACACAGATGTACTAGTATGTACCAAAAACAGAAAGGCATGTCATATTCAAAGGTATAATGTGTAAGCTAAGCAGATGCAATTTAACCAAATTGGAAGCAATACAAGCTAGACATCCGGCTGGAGTGGTGAGCATGATCATCTAGGACCTGAGAGCCTGGTGGGAGGCGGGCTGCTTCGCCACCATCACAGCTTTTTAGTTGGCTTCCAGGTGATGCCTATCTTTGCTGGGCTTGTCACTGGCTCGGCCAGTGCCCTGACTAGCTATTTGTCTTCTGGTGCTCACGGGATGGTGGTTCATGTAAAAAAATATCTTTCCTTATCTTACCGACTTCGGCCTTTCGAATACAAGCTAGACACCATATGGAACATGCAACCACATATGACACCGCGAAGTTAAAGCAAGCACCTGGGATGGTGGTTCATTTCGAGCGAGGTCATCAACTCTAGAGCTACGTTCCCCGTCTCCATCTGCTGACACTACACCCTTTAAAGCGTTGAAACGTGTCTTGCCTAGCCGCACACCAAACTGGAGCGACTTCTCTCTTTTCTTTTTGGCTTCTCTCATGGCAGTAGAGTCTGAAATACCCTTGCATAAAAACACAATAGTGAGAGTAAGGGTGAAGTGTGTGCAGAACTAGTGCACTGTAAAAGTAGCAGATAGTAGGTGGCTGAAAAATAAATGACAGGAGACATATGATAGCTCTAGAACATTGCATGGCAAACAAAATTAGATTCTACTATGTATGATTTTGTAATATATGAGCACAGGAAATGCAGGTACTCCTCCAGCACACCACCACATGTGGTCATATCTAAGATAACAGTCGACTGAAAATAAATAGGTCAGTCGATTTTTTTAATGAACCGTCCGATCTATAAGGAACGGGCAGATAGCCTTCGTCTACCTCCCGCCAGTCACTGTTGACGACCTTTCTCGAACCGCCAGCGGCCACCGGCCCAGACCCCTGCCTCCGCCGCCCCGCCCTCCCATCGACCTCACACCACCGCCATGCTTGGCAGCGCCCCCAGGCCATCCCTTTAATCCCCGCCGACCTCCATATCGGGCGCCAGTAGCTCTAGGCCGCACACGCCCCTAAGATAAACACCAAGGCGCTGCTTCCCCGGTGTAATAGGCGTACTAGCGCCTGTTACGCCGGGGAATGCTTCCGTTAATTGGGAATCAAGTGGCCAAAAATTGAAATTCAGGGGGGCGACGGACCTCTAGCTAAGGTGAAATAGTATATGAGGAGAAACCTTGTGCATCGCGAGTTACTAGGAACATCTAGTATCAAGAAGAAGTGGTTAACTAGTGTCTTCTGTGGGATGAATACCGTGCAAGCAGAGACATAAGATTTGCACGAATAAGGGAAGAGGAGTACCTTTTTCGGTTGCCGGTGTGGTCACCTCCACAAGTCGCGCCGATTTTCTTCTTTTTACAGGGGAAACCGATGTTCTGGAGGGTGCAGGCTTGGACGAACCCATGGCCAAATTGTTGACTGTGTTGCCGTGGCCGTATGTCGGCGGAGGGGAAGCAGATCCGAGGCGGCAAAGGACGGTGTAGCAGGAATAGCTCCGGTGCGGTGGAGGGTGGCGAAGTTGGAGCGGCAGCAGTGAGGCGCAGGACGGCGTGGTTGAACTGGCTCGGGTACGGATGGCTCGGCCTCGGCTTCAACTACTAGCCGTGGAGGGCATTGCGGTTGAGGTTGCGGTGGACGACGACGTCGGGGTATCGGCTCCGGCGTGATGGAGGAGGGCGGCGATTGATGGGTGGGATGGGGTGGCGGACGGAGGACGCCGGGGTTTCGTGGCTGGTGGAGAGGTAGTTTTGGCGCCCATGGAGTACGAATGGGGAATCGGACGGGCGGGGGGAACCATGTTTCGGTCTGGGACACGCTTGTTTTTGGCTTTTTTGAACAGAAGATGGGACGCGCTTGTTTGAAATTTGGGGAAAGTACAAACTTTGCCCCCCTCTTAAATTTCGGACCTACTGCGGGTCGGGGGTAGGATGGTAATCCCACGTGTCCCAAATAGTGGGCGGGAGCGATTTCGGCCACGCGCATGTGTGCTTAGGCGGCCATTGTGTATGAATGTTTTTCGGATGTGGTTGCGTGGCGTCTAGATGAAGCTACAAACCTACCCCGGTTTAGACCTTTGGACGTTGGGCCGGTAGGTTTCACGGGTCGGAGTTATTAGAAAAGTAATTTCCTTGTACTACCAAACATTGGTCTCACGCGGTTTCGGGCGAGTAGAGGCTCTTTTGGCGCTTCGTTCGAAATTTTGAAATACAAGCATTCATGTTTAGAGTACTCTTGAACTATGAGGATTGACCTAAATATACAACGTTATATTTGACCTTGTATGTTTGAAAACCTCATTAAATTATCCGCTTCTTTTTGAAATTTTGACACTTGAAAATCCTATAACTATGATTATTTTGGAATGGAGGAGCTAAATTTGAATATATTTTGTACACGACTACATATGCTATTATGTACAAAATCAGAGCAAAGATTGGTGCCCCCATAATTTAGGTATGGTTTACAAATGCCTTGATATCAAATTCAAATAATTGAATGGACTTCATGTTGAATTCGATTTTTTTAAACCACCTTAAGTTGAATTCAAATGTATGCTAGTTCATAGGTAGTAGCTATTTACAATGTCCATTGTGTAACTTTCGTATGTATAATGTGCTTTACACACACAACATTAACTATACTCACATTTATATTCGATTGCTAAACTGATGCATTGTCTGGAGTTCAAAATACTAACTATGTGGATCAATTGTGTCGAATAATAACATAGACATGCTCAAATTCGATAGAATCTAGATGTCTGATGGATCACCGCTCCTTATGCGAATTGCAAATATCATGATCCCATCCTAATATTTGGATACAATTTATATCTTTAATCAATGTGTAGAGCAGTCTTTTACTTGTAGTTTCACTCTCCATCGGTGGTCTCTCACACATGCTCACACACTCTCTCCCGAGGTGTCTTTCTCGCACACATGCTCTAGATATAACCCTCCCTCCCTCTCGTAATCATTTACAACTGTTTTCACTAACCTTTATCACAAGCACTCTTCCTCTCGCAAACATACACACGCACAATCCTCATCGACCCTTTCTATATACATGGACCTGCCTACGTGTCTCATGTACGCACATTATCTTTACGCCTGTCTCTCACACATTGTCTCACACCTCTCTTCCTAATCAACGAGTATGATTCTAGCAGAGCATTCTGTAGGATGCCCCTTAAAGTTAGGTTGGATGAATAGTAATATCAGAGATAAAGGGGTTACCTTAGTCCGAGAACCTAGGGTTACAAATCCTAGCCGGTTTTGTTAGTGGACACAGAGTCCTTCACAATTCTGCTATCTTTGTCTTGTAAGACTAGTCATCCATGGGTCTTCCTAAATGCGTCACGGACCGACCAATGTGGCGCAGGATGGAACAGAACGAAGGGCCTCACCTCGACCCACTGGACCTCACGCGGTGACACACCCTCTACCC
Source organism: Triticum aestivum (assembly GCF_018294505.1). Taxonomy (NCBI): domain Eukaryota; kingdom Viridiplantae; phylum Streptophyta; class Magnoliopsida; order Poales; family Poaceae; genus Triticum; species Triticum aestivum. The sequence goes on from NC_057812.1 coordinate 147,273,645, forward strand.
CCACGTCTCATTATCTTCTCACACCCACACATACCAACACAAACACCACACACACAGAAAATTTCTCCTGGTGCCTCTATTCCCTCCCCCTTGCATATACACACTCAAGGGAATGGAATCTCTTATCGTGATGTCATATTCATCTCTCTCTCTAGACCACTCTCATTTCTCGTGCTATCTCTCCCACGCCCCTCGTCGGCCCCTCTATCCATGCCTCTCTCGAATACGTAATACACACACATACCTCTCTAGGCCCTGCCAAATGCATCAACTTCACATTCACACATGTTACGTCACGTACCCCATTGATCTAAAAAGCCCTCTCTTCACGTTTATTTCGCATACAACATTCCTTTTGAATAAAGTGTGGCCAAAAAATTATTTTAGAGTTTCTACATATATACAACATTACAAAGTTATATGGAGGAGTACGAATGCTAATTTGCATTGCATGGTGCCCACAATGATATTTATTCCGCACTGTGAATTTGTATATTTTTATACTATATACAAAGTTAGTCATAATAAAGAGAAACGAAGAGCATCTCTCTCTCCATCGCATACCCCCTGTATGCCCCTTTCACATATGCACACAAACTGCATCCACGCAACACTCACACAAACGCATGCACCCATGCACGCACGCAACACTCAGACGTACACACGCAGCCACGCACGCATGCAACACTCACACGCACGCACGCAACACTCACACGCACACATGCACGCATGCATGCACACACCAGTACACCACACGACCAACACACACTCTCACGCTCAAGTGCTCAACCTACACGTGCATGCGCACACATCAGGGCCTGACAGACACATACACAACCAGGTGATTCTCGCGCACGGGTTGGAGCCTTGTCGTGCCTGCGTAAATTTGTGTTTATCTGACCTTTTGCCTATGCGAACTGACAGGTGGGACCCACAACAAACATGGTCAATTTAACTAGTCAACATGGCACCACGCAGACTATTTGGCCGGTCAAAGAGTGCAATCCAATGCTGAGCTGTGAGCAAGTGACCGTATAATCACCGCAAAACGTATATAGTGACCGTAATCAGCTTATTCTGAAGTTCGGTGGCCGTATTACGTTTTTCTCTCTGTAGGCCCTCCAAAACTACATCTCTACACGTTCTCGCATGTTACATCTAACAACTATGCAATACATCACTACTACTACTACTACACACTAACACAATAAATCATATGTGTTTTTAGTTTTACTAGATATCATATTGTTACTTATAATTATTCAGTTTGCATACATTAAAATTTCCTTTGAAATGTATGGCCAATATCATCTACCGCGCGGGAAAAATCCCGCCCTTTCCTGTTTAATCAGGTTTGTATCGATGGATCGTGCGAAACAGCAAAACTATAGTACTATACAGTACAAGTGACAGTTCACTGGGCCGTCATGTCGTCTACTCCTCCGTCGTAAGAGTGGAGCGCTCGCTTTCATAAATCTTCTAGTCCCTTTCGCCGACATGTGGGACATCAAGCTACCGAGTCCACGTGCCATACCGGAATATAGTGCAGAGCAGCCGGGGTGAAGCACCCCAGTCATGGCGCCGGTGTAGTAATGAGCAATGAGGCGTAAAATCACAAAGCTGCATCTTTCCCGCAGTTAAGTTGGAGGGACGAAGCAACCATCATTTCACTCGTTGCCGAATCCGCTTCTCCCTCATCTTCTTCAACTTAACCACGTGTTGCTTCTACTGTTGTTCTGCCTCATGTGGGACGCGGATCGGCTTGGTAAAGCACTGACACGTGGGACTGCATGTTAGCAAACCGCCAGGACAACGTCCTCCGAGAGCAAGAAGGAGCCTAATCCTAGACTTACAAAGGGCTACGTAGCTGCTACATATACTTTCCATCTAATCTATATATGCCCCCCTGATTTTCAGGTGGGGTGGGCCTAATCCTCTCCTTTAATCCAATCAAATAGTCCCACATCACATTAGTTCGTAACTTTACGTAAACCATTACATGGATGTAGCATTGCTCAAATAAGAAACCTCCCCCGCCATCCGCGCGGCAAAATCACCTCCTTTTTACTAATCTCGATTTTATAATTTTTTAGATCAATATAATTGAGATTTGTATAGATAGCACACAGGAGCAAAACCAAGTGGTACGGTTAAGGGCATCCACAATGTGTAGCCAAATGTGAAAATAGCTTTTGGCATCGTGGGAACCATTGTGGACGGTGTTGCCAAAGCCAAAAAGATGGAACCAAAGCTCCCTGATTGATTGCTTGAAGGAATAGAAAAATGCAACGTCTCTCCTCTTTCTCCCATGCTTGGACGCATGTAGTACAATATAGAAAACAGAGTCTACTCCCCTGTCCCTTCTATCACAAATCACAAAGCAGTGAGGCGTCAAATCACAAAATCACGAACGAAGCAACCATCATTTCACTCTTCGCTGACTCCGCTTCTCCATCGTCTTCTTTGAGAAGCCATCTCACCGCATTAGTTACTCCTAGTAGTACTAGTAAAGGACTTCCTAGATGCAAATAAGGCGGTTGTCTCGGCTTGCAGGCGGCACTTGCGAACGACTTACCGTGGTCTCCCTCAATGGTGTTCTCCATCGAACGCACTTCGCCAAACCACCCAAAAAAATATCGTCGACATCACCACAATGGGGAAGGAAGTCAAATATAGTCACTACCTCCATTTTTTTTGTACACAAGGCCAGTATATCAAAATTACAATTTGCAAAGGGCCACTAACACTAATCAAGGCAAAATTGATGGGGTTAGCAACCAAGGACATTAATATCCCCTGCATGCATGCGGAAGTGAGAAGGTTGGTTTGCATGGCGCTGCATTAATCAAGGGATAAGGAGTGAGATGGTTAGCTCTTTGGTGTTTGGAGAAAAAAATACGCATTAATTGACATGTGAAACGAGGATTTGTATCGATTAAATCCTGCGAAGGAAAACCCAGCCTTTCTTTTTTAACACTAGTACTCCTAGTACGTACGTACTTATCCTGTTTGGGTCTAGGCCTTGCATTGCCAAACTTCGGCACACATTTTTGCCAAGATTGCCTAAAGTTTTCAAAATGAGAAGGAGGTACACTTGCGCACGGCTATCGCGGTCGCACCGCACCCTCACACGGTCGCTCCTGCACGCCGCGGTCGCACCGCACCCTCACACAGTCGCTCCTGCACGCCGCAAACCCAGCTAAGGGAACGCACCCTCACTAACACGTGCTGTCGCATGTGAGCACACCAAACTCAGCCATCCTATCGTTGACACATAATTTTTGTTCATAGAGTATGTTTATCCAACCGCATCTTGGGGAGTATCCGTACGGCCCGTGATGTGGTCTGTTGGGGAAGAAGAAGAGGTGAGGAAGAAGGAAAGAAGGGTTAGGAGACGTAGGATATTCATCCAACCGTCTGAAATGGTAGACTGACCCAAGTCAGGAAACTTGCATAACAAATATATGTTTTTACACAGCATAAGACCCATAAAAACAACAACATAAAGAAAAACTATCACTGCTCGCGGAAAGAGACGACCTCGTCGTCTTTTGCTGCCGGTGCGAACCAGCCGTCGCTGCCGACGTGTGTCTCCGCACCGTGGTTGTCCTCGACCTCCAGCTACTCGTTCAAGAGGAGCATGCAGGCGCTCTGCATGGACGAGATCACAACCCGGTTCAAGTCGAGGATGTCCGGTTCCTCCTGCAGGAGGGCCTCGATGGCAGCGGCATCCGCGCGCTCCGCGTCGAGTCGAGCCTCCGCCGCCCGGTTCAAGTCCAGGACGTCCGGTTCCGCCTACAGGAGGGTGTCGATGAGAGCGGCATCCGCGCGCTCTGCGTAGAGTCGAGCCTCTGCCGCCCGGTTCAAGTCCAGGACGTCCGGTTCCGCCTGCAGGAGGGCCTCGATGGCAGCGGCATCCGCGAGCTCCGCCTCAAGTTGAGCCTCCACCGCCCAGTTCACATCCACGACATCTGGTTCCGCCTGCAGGAGAGCCTCAATGGCAGCGGCATAAACACGCTCCGCGTCGAGTTGAGCCTCTGCCTCCCGGTCCTCCTTTAGTATCGCCATGTTGAACCGCTGGTCCGCCTGCACCATGGGGGACTCGGACGCCGACACGAAGTCGACGTCCATCGTCTCATACCCATCGGGGGCCTTCTGCGCCGCGACCTCCGCCATGAACATTGGATCGGCTTCCTCCTCCTCGTAGCTTGGCTCCAGAGAACTCGGGGATTGGCCCGCCGCAAAGCGAGCTTGGGAACGGAGGTCTGTGGCGCCGACCGCCGCCGCGATTTCTGCGCGGCGCTCCGGCGTCAGCATCTTGTAGTAAGTGATCTTGCGGCGCACCATGTCTTTTCGGTGAACGAGGGGATGCTTGATGCGGGCTAGGGGATCGAAAGGCCGGGGAATGGGCTGGAGATTTGGTGTGGTTTTAGGGCAGTGGCTGGCGTAGGCCGAGCAGCGAAGGTTCTGGTGTGAATAGTGGTTCTGGTGACGACCGGTCAATCAGTTTTGACTGCACATAGCTCTTGTCGCATTTGTGTTGCAGCCCGGCACACTGGACCCTCCACGCCACTCACCGAATGGAACGCGCTTCGTCTTGCGTTTTCTCTCGCTTGTGGGACCGCAGTTGAGAGCAAACTGACGTCCCTCCCCCTCCCCCGCCCGCGTCATTTATTATACCACCACTCTCTCTGTTTTATGCGAAGTAAATAAAAACAGAGGGAGTATACTACGGATGAGGATCCCCTGACGTGGCCGAACCCATTGAGTAACTGACATGCGGGGCCTAGCAAGCATCGGGTCCGCCAGTAAGTGACCGAAAGGGAGGGTAAGGCAGGGATACCTACGTCAGAGGATCCACTTCCACTATACTACTTTGACCAAATGTTAGAGTAATAATATATGACACATGCAACTTACACAAATGTTAGAGTAATAATATATGACATGCAACTTACACAAAGCATACATGGTCTAATGCGTATTTCGAGGCTAACTTTGACCAAATGTTAGAGTAATAATATATGACATGCAACTTACACAAAGCATATGGTCAAATTCGTATGTGAAAGGAGTTTCCAATGATATAATTTTCACATTATCTATACCTACTAATAAAGCAAGGTGCGTTTCTCCAATTTTTTCATCCATTCACCATTAAAAGATTTTTTTTGCTATCCGAGGTGGTACAAAACTTTTTTCGTCGTCTGTTAGCAAAGGAAAAACGATTTCTGCAGAATTACGAGCGTGGGCCGCGCGAGCTACGACCCAGTAAAGTCAGCCCAGTTTTCCCTACCCGCGCAGCAATAAAACATCATAGTTCCCGCACAATGCGACAAATAGTTCAGTTACGCACAACGCGCCCAAGCGTCGGTGGCCCATTTCTGTCTGTGTTCTGTTCCAATATTTCTTTTTCTGTTCCTTTCTCCTTGTAGTTCCTGTTTATTTTTTATTTTCCCCATTCTATGTCTACTTTTCACTTTTTCCGAAATTTGAAATTTTCAAAAAATGTATGCAATTTCAATTTTTATTCAAAATTTCGTAAAATGTTACGAATTAAAAAATAATGTTCCTATTCTAAAAAATGTTTGGATTTATTTTGTCATGCCAATAATTGTTCAAAATTTTAAAAATACTCCCATTCTTCTAAAAAATGTTCTTCTTTAAGAAACAAGATTTAAAAAAATCATTTGACAAATGTTATAAATTTGAAAATTATTTTGTTTTAGCGATATGTGCAAAAATTGAAAATAATGTTTGCATTGAAGAAACACATTTTTCAAAATTCTTCCGAATTTTCAAAACATATTCCCATTTTCAAAAACAGTTCACAACTTAAAAAATAATCATATTTTGTTTGTAAAGGTTTGTGTTTTAAGAAATTTATGTGAATTTCCGGAAATGTTCCGTTCAAATTTTTTGATCTATCTTTGTCTTAAAATCTATGGAATTTTCAAAAAAAATTGTTCGTAATTTGGAAGATTTTTCACGTTGCCAATTATATTAGGTAATTCATGTTATGAATTCCAAAATTGTGTTCATTATAAAAACTATTTACAATTTTAAATTTTTTGTCATTCCGAATTTTAATCTCATGTACTATTAATCTTGTCAATAGTCAAATTGGAAACCATCTCGAGTACAAATCTAGGAGTACGTACGAATCTAACAATATTGATTGGGCGTTGTTGAATGTTGATACCTTTTTGATCAAAGTAGATATACTTTGACTACACATAAAACTTATATGTCAACTAGAAAGGATAGGAGGGAGTATATTGTAAGTTCAAAAACGAAACAAACATTGAATACCCTTTATATATGATTTGCGGATGCTATGATCACCGGTTCAAAATTTTGAATCCGCCTTAGGTATCACGTGCCCCCACTCGTTCCCTCTCGATTTCATCTCGGGGTCCGGATATCTATTGAAAGAGGACTAGGGTGGGTACATGCGAATGATACTCGGCGGAATGTTCAAATGAGGCATGCGGGAGGATGGACTCGACTGGAGGGCGACATGATCGATGGAGAAGAGGGTTGGAGAGGAATGAGAAATAAGCAAACGCCACATGATTATACTTGAATGGCTCAAATAAACAATAAGCTGTCTCGCTTGGCCTACATAGTGAAAGGCCTAATGCGCAACGCGGAGCACTGACGCTCGAATATGGCTGGGAAAACAGGGAAACAGACATGTGGGACACACCCGTCGGGACGACGTAGCGCAGACTAGTCCAATGGAGGAGCTGCCCACGACCTCCTCGCCACCGACAACCGTTCATGTGGGTCGTTGGGGCCAACAACAGGGCGCAGCTCCAGCACTGCCTCTGGACACGGCGACCGCGGTGAGCGACACACTCATATCGTCGCTAGACACGGTGGATTTCAGTTTGCCGAGGGTGGCGTTAGTGTTGTGGCACGACCAACGGTATGTTCGGTTTGTGCCCAAGGTTGCCCCATCAAAGCATTGGGTAGCCAAAATTTTGGTTGAGGTATTGGTTGCCCATGATTTGGCCGACATTGGCAAGAAAAATGAACTTGAGTTGGCTAGAGTTCATTGGCATGCCAAAGAAATGGCAACCATCCAAACAAAGACCAATCTTTGGGTCATGACCAAAATTTTGGTTGAGGTATTCGTTGCCCATGATTTGGCTGACATTGGCAAGAAAGATGAACTAGAGTTGGCTAGAGTTCATTGGCATGCCAAAAAATGGCAACCATCCAAACAAAGACCAATCTTTTGGTCATGACCAAAATTTTGGCAAGGTGCACTTTGGCTACAATCCAAACACACCCCAACACCCGGCTCGTCGAGGATGTACGGGGCACCGCGACGCGTCCGCGGAGTGGTGTAGCGCGGCGAACTACATCCTCTAGACCTAAGACCATGCCAGGTCGTCTTGCTTTTTCAATGACATGCGGGGATCGCATATGAGCAAAGGGCATCTCCAACATTGCCACGACCGCAGCTGACTACCCTGGCACACCAAAACCCTCGTCCCTCGCGCCATCGCGCGGTGCGTTCCCAGCCGGCGCCAGCTGCCCACATTCATGTCGTACATTCGTATGTTGTCATTAAGAGGCTCGGTGCCCGTGGAACCAACTTGTAAGTGCATCTAGTGCCACCCCCAGTTGGTTTTGGAGTATTGACGACAAACCTGGTTGAGGGACTAATGTGTTTGTGAGAATTGCAGGATAACACAGGTAGAAGTCCCTCATTGATTCGGTTTTCCTACCAGAGATGACCCCTAAAATTGTATGAAGACATTGAAGTCAAAGGTGGTAGGTGAAGACATTCACATTGAAGACTATGACAAGAGAAGCCATCGCGTGAAGACTATGGAGCGTGAAGACTTAGTTGTTTTGTCGTTCTTTTTCTTCTTTGTTGAGTCATAGGAACCACCGTACTGTTAAGTGGGGTCCAAGAAAACCAGTCAGAATGACTGAAGTGATGCTTAACCAAAATCCTATGTCTTCGAGTGAAGACTATGAGAGCAAATCTTATTCAGAGTTGGATAAGTCAGCTTTGCTTGCAGCCCAAGTAAAGTTGTCGTGTGTGTTTGAAATTTGACCGTTGGAACACGTGTCAGTTCCTTAGTGACCCAGGGTCATTTAGGACAAATCAGGTTGGGTTGCCCAGTGGCTATAAATAGCGCACCCCCTACAACCATAAACGGTTGGCTGCTCAGAGTTAGTGTACGGCTTTTGTCGTTTGAGAGCAACCTGTTGGGGATCGTCGCAGAAATTTAAAATTTTCTACGCATCACCAAGATCAATCTATGAAGTAATCTAGCAACGAGGGGAAGGAGAGTGCATCTACATACCCTTGTAGAGCGCTAAGCGGAAGCGTTGCAAGAACGCGAATGAAGGAGTCGTACTCGTAGCGATTCAGATCGCGGTTGATTCCGATCTAAGCGCCGAACAACGACGCCTCTGCGTTCAACACACGTGCAGCCCGGTGACGTCTCCTACGCCTAGATCCAGCAAGGGGAGAAGGAGAGGTTGGGGAAGAATCCATCCAGCAGCAGCACGACAGCGTGGTGGTGAAGGAGGAGCGTGGCAATCCTGCAGGGCTTCGCCAAGCACCGCGGGAGAAGAAGAGGACTTGGGAGAGGGGGAGGGCTGCGTCAGAACTTGGGTGCGGCTGCCCTCCCACCCCCCACATATATATAGGGGCAAGGGGGAGGGGGGCGGCCCCCTCAGATCCAATCTGAGGAGGGGGCGGTGGCCAGGGGGGTTACCTTGCCCCCCAAGGCAAGGGGGGCGCCCCCCCTTTAGGGTTCCCCCAATCCCTAGGCGTATGGGCCCTAGGGGGAGGCGCCCAGACCACTAAGGGGCTGTTCCCTCTCCACACACAGCCCATAGGGCCCTCCGGGGCAGGTGGACCCTCCCGGTGGACCCCCGGAACCCCTCTAGTGGTCCCGGTACAATACCGGTAACCCCCCCGAATTATTCCGGTGACCGTATGATGACTTCCCATATATAAATATTTACCTCCGGACCATTCGGGAACTCCTCGTGACGTCTGGGATCTCATCCGGGACTCTGAACAACATTCAGTGACCACGTGCATACTTTCCCTATAACCCTAGCGTCATCGAACCTTAAGTGTGTAGACCCTACGGGTTTGGGAGTCATGCAGACATGGCCGAGACAACTCTCCGGTCAATAACCAACAGTGGGATCTGGATACCCATGTTGGCTCCCACATGATCCACGATGATCTCATCGGATGAACCACGATGTTAGGGATTCAATCAATCCCGTATATAATTCCCTTTGTCCATTGGTACGATACTTGCCCGAGATTCGATCATCGGTATCCCGATACCTTGTTCAATCTCGTTACCGTCAAGTCTCTTTACTCGTTCCGTAACACATCATCCCGTGATCAACTCCGTGATCACATTGTGCACATTATGATGATGTCCTACCGAGTGGGCCCGGAGATACCTCTCCGTTTACACGGAGTGACAAATCCCAATCTCGATTCGTGCCAACCCAACAGACACTTTCGGAGATACCTGTAGTGAACCTTTATAGCCACCCAGTTACGTTGTGACGTTTTGTACACCCAAAGCATTCCTACGGTATCCGGGAGTTGCACAATCTCATGGTCTAAGGAAATGATACTTGACATTAGAAAATCTTTAGCATACGAACTACACGATCTTTGTGCTAGGCTTAGGATTGGGTCTTGTCCATCACATCATTCTCCTAATGATGTGATCCCGTTATCAATGACATCCAATGTCCATGGTCAGGAAACCGTAACCATCTATTGATCAACGAGCTAGTCAACTAGAGGCTTACTAGGGACATGGTGTTGTCTATGTATCCACACATGTATCTGAGTTTCCTATCAATACAATTCTAGCATGGATAATAAACGATTATCATGAACAATGAAATATAATATAATAATAACTAATTTATTATTGCCTCTAGGGCATATCTCCAACAGTCTGCCACTTGCACTAGAGTCAATAATCTAGTTCACATCGCCATGTGATTAACACTCACAAGTCACATCGCCATGTGACCAACATCCAAAGAGTTTACTAGACTCAATAATCTAGTTCACATCACTATGTGATTAACACTCAATGAGTTCTGGGTTTGATCATGTTATACTTGTGAGAGAGGTTGTAGTCAACGGGTCTTGCCATATTCAGATCCCTATGTATTTTGCAAAACTTTATGTCATATCGTAGATGCTGCGACCATGTTCCACTTGGAGCTATTCCAAATTGCTGCTCCATTATACATATCCGGTATCTCTACTCAGAGCTATCCGGATAGGTGTTAAGCTTGCATCGACGTAACTCTTTACGTCAAACTCTTTATCACCTCCATAACCAAGAAACATTTCCTTATTCCTCTAAGGATAATTTTGACCGCTATCTGGTGATCCAGTCCTAGATCACCTTTGTACCCTCTTGCCAGACATGTGGCAAGGCACACATCAGGTGCGGTACTCAGCATGGCATACCGTATAGGGCCTATGACAAGAGCATATGGGACGACCTTCGTCCTTCCTCTTTCTTCTGCCGTGGTCAATCTTTGAGTCTTACTCAACTTCACACCTTACAACTCAGGCAAGAACCCCTTCTTTGACTGATCTATTTTGAAATCCTTCAAAAACATGTCAAGGTGTGCGTTCTTTGAAAGTATCATCAGGCGTTTTGATCTATCTCTATAGATCTTGATGCCCAATATTTAAGCAGCTTTATCCAGGTCTTCCTTTGAAAAACACTCTTCAAACAACCATTTATGCTTTCCAGAAATTCTACATCATTTCGAATCAACAATATGTCATCCACATATACTTATCAGAAATGTTGTAGTGCTCCCACTCACTTTCTTGTAAATACAAGTTTCTAGCAAACATTGTATAAACCTAAAAGCTTTGATCACTCCATCATAGCATATATTCTGACTCCGAGACGCTTGCTCTAGTCCATAGAAGGATTGCTGGAGCCAGCATACCTTTTTAGCATCCTTAGGTTCGACAAAACCTTTTATTGTATCACATACAACTTTTCTTACGAAAACTGGTAAGAAAACTTGTTTTGACATCCATCTGTCAGATTTCATAATCGAAAAATACAGCTAATGCTAACATGATTCCGACGGACTTAAGCATCGCTACGGGTGAGAAATTCTCATCGTAGTCAACTCCTTGAACTTGTGAAAAGACTCTTTCCCACAAGTCGAGCTTCATAGACGGTAACATTACCGCCCACGTCCGTCTTCTTCTTAAAGATCCATTTATCTCAATGGCTTGCCGATCATCGGGCAAGTCCACCAAAGTCCATACTTTGTTCTGATACATGGATCCTATCTCGGATTTCATGGCTTCTAACCATTTGTCGGAATACGAGGCCACCATCGCTTCTCCATAGCTCGTAGGTTCATTGTTGTCTAACAACATGATATCTAAGACAGGATTACCGTACCACTCAGGAGTAGTACATTTCCTTGTCGACCTACGAGGTTCGATAGCAACTTGATCTGAAGCTTCATGATCACTATCATTAACTTCCTATTCAACAGACGTAGGCGCCACAGAAAACATCTTTCTGTGTTGCATCACTCTTTGGTTGAAGTAAAGGTTCGACAACCTCATCAAGTTCTATCTTCCTCCCACTCAATTCTTTCGAGAGAAACTCCTTCTCGAGAAAGGACCCGTTCTTAGCGACAAACAATTTGCCCTCGGATCTGAGATAGAAGGTGTACCCAACTGTCACCTTTGGGTATCCTATGAAGATGTGTTTGTCCGCTTTGGGTTCGAGCTTCTCCGGCTGAAGCCTTAAGCATCGCAGCCCCAAACATTAAGAAATGACAACTTTGGTTTCTTGCCAAACCAATGTTCATATGACGTCGTCTCAATGGACTTATATGGTGTCCTATCTAAAGTGAATGCAGCTGTCTCTAATGCATAACCTCAAAATAATAGCGGTAGATCGGTAAGAGACATCATAGATCGCACCATATCTCATAAGGTTCGATTACGATGTCCGGACACACCATTACGCTGTGGTGTTCCAGGTGGCTTCAACTGCGAAACAATTCCACAATGTCTTAAGTGATTGCCAAACTCATAACTCAGAAAATCCCCTTTGATCAGATTGTAGGAACATGATCTTCTTGTTATGATGATTCTTAACTTCACTCTGAAATCGCTTGAACTGTTCAAACGTTTTAGACTTGTGCTTCATTAAGTAAATATACCTATATCTACCCAAATCGTCAGTGAAGATGAGAAAATAGTGATATCCACCGCACGCTTCAATTCTCATTGGATCACATGCATCAGCATGCATGATTTCCAACAAGTCACTTGCCCGTTTCATTGTACCTGAAAACGGGGTCTTAGTCATCCTGCCCATGAGGCATGGCTCGCATGTGTCAAGCGATTCAAAATCAAGTGACTCCAAACATCCATCGATATGGAGTTTCTTCATGCATCTTACGCCAATATGACCTAAGCGGCAGTGCCACAAGAAAGTGGTACTATCATTATTAACTCTACATCTTTTGGCGTGAACATGTGTATTACCACGACCGAGATTCAATGAACCATTCACATAGGGTGCATGACCATGAAAGGTATTATTCATGTAAACAGAATAACCATTATTCTATAACTTAAATGAATAACCGTATTGCAATGAACATGATCTAATCATATTCATGCTCAACGTAGACACCTGATAACATTTATCTAGGTTCAATACTAATCCCGAAGGCAGATGGAGCGTGCGATGGTGATCTCATCAACTTTGGAAACACTTCCAACACACATCGTCACCTCGCCCTTAGCCAGTCTCCGTTTAGTCCGTAGCTTTTGCTTCAAGTCACCAATAATAGCAACTGAACCGGTATCCAATACCCAGGTGCTACCAGGAGTACTAGTGAGGTACACATTAATAACACGTATATACTTTGTTGAAGTTGCCAGCCTTCTTATCTACCATGCATTTGGGGTAATTCCGCTACTAGTGACCGTTCCCCTTACAATAGAAGCACTTAGTCTCGGGTTTGGGTTCAACCTTGGGTTCCTTCACTGGAGCGGCAACTGGTTTGCCATCCATGAAGTTTCCCTTCTAGCCCTTGCCCTTCTTGAAACCAGTGGTCTTGTTAAACCATCAACACTTGATGCTCCTTCTTGATTTCTACCTTTTGCGGTCTTAAGCACCGCGAACAGCCCCGGGATCAACTCCATCCCTTGCATGTCATAGTTCATCATGAAGATCTAGTAGCTGAGTGATAGTGACTAGAGAACTCTATCAATCACTATCTTATCTGGAAGTTTAACTCCCACTTGATTTAAGTGATTGTAGCACCCAGACATTCTGAGCACATGCTCACTAGTTGAGCTATTCTCCTCCATCTTGTTGGCAAAAGAACTTGTCAGAGGTCTCATACCTCTCAACACGGGCATGAGCCCGAAATCCCAATTTCAGCTCTTGGAACATCTCATATGTCTTATGGCGTTCAAAACGTCATTGGAATCCCGATTATAAGCCGTAAATTATGGTGCACTAAACTATCAAGTAGTCATTAGATTGTGTCTATCAGGTGTTCACAACATCCACAGACGACGTTCTAGGGGTTTGCACATCGAGCGGTGCATCAAAAGACATAAGCCTTCTGTGTAGCAGTGAGGACACTCCTCGGACTATGGACCCAGTCCGCATCATTGCTTACAATATCTTTCAACTTGGTCTTTCTCTAGGAATGTGTTGAAACAGGGAGCTACACCATGAGCTATTTATCTACAACATATTTGCAAAGACAATTTAGACTATGTTCATGATAATTAAGTTCATCTAATCAAATTATTTAATGAAGTCCCACTCAGATAGACATCCCTCTAGTCATCTAAGTGATACATGATCCAAATCGACTAGGCCGTGTCTGATCATCACGTGAGACAGACTAGTCATGAACGGTGAACATCTCATGTTGATTGTATCTTCTATACGACTCATGTTCGACCTTTCGGTCTTCCGTGTTCCGAGGCCATGTCTGTACATGCTAGGCTCGCCAAGTCAACCTAAGTGTTTCGCATGTGTTCCGAGGCCATGTCTGTACATGCTAGGCTCGTCAACACCCGTTGTATTCGAACGTTAGAATCTATCACACCCGATCATCACGTGATGCTTCGAAACAACGAACCTTCGCAACGGTGCACAGTTAGGGGGAACACTTTTCTTGAAATTTTAGTGAGGGTTCATCTTATTAAAGCTACCGTCGTTCTAAGCAAATAAGATGTAGAACATGATAAACATCACATGCAATCAAATAGTGACATGATATGACCAATATCATTTTGCTCCTTTTGATCTCCATCTTCGGGGCTCCATGATCATCGTTGTCACCGGCATGACACCATGATCTCCATCATCATGATCTCCATCATCTTGTCTTCTTGAAGTTGCCTCGTCATATATTACTTCTACTACTATGGCTAACGCTTTAGCAATAAAGTAAAGTAATTACATGACGTTTATCTTGACACGCAGGTCATAAATAAATTAAGACAACTCCTATGGCTCCAGCCGGTTGTCATACTCATCGACATGCAAGTCTTGATTCCTATTACAAGAACATGATCAATCTCATACATCACATTTATCATTCATCACATCCTTTTGGCCATATCACATCACACGGCACATGCTGCAAAAACAAGCTAGACGTCCTCTAATTGTTGTTGCAAGTTTTTACGTGGCTGCTATAGGTTTCTAGCAAGAACGTTTCTTACGTACGGTAAAACCACAACGTGATATGCCAATTTCTATTTACCCTTCATAAGGACCCTTTTCATCGAATCCGATCCGACTAAAGTGGGAGAGACAGACACCCGCTAGCCACCTTATGCAACTAGTGCATGTCAGTCAGTGGAACCAATCTCACGTAAGCGTACGTGTAAGGTCGGTCCGGGCCGCTTCATCCCACGATGCCGCTGAATCAAGATAAGACTAGTAACGGCAAGTAAATTGACAAAATCGACGCCCACAACAACTTGTGTTCTACTCGTGCATAGAAACTACGCATAGACCTGGCTCATGATGCCACTGTTGAGGATCATAGCAGAAATTTAATTTTTTCTACGCATCACCAAGATCAATCTATGGAGTAATCTAGCAACGAGGGGAAGGAGAGTGCATCTACATACCCTTGTAGATCTCTAAGCGGAAGCGTTGCAAGAACGCGGATGAAGGAGTCGTACTCGTAGCGATTCAGATCGCGGTTGATTCCAATCTAAGCGCCGAACCACAGCGCCTCCGTGTTAAACACACGTGCAGCCCGATGAAGTCTCATACGCCTGGATCCAGCAAGGGGAGAAGGAGAGGTTGGGGAAGCCTCCATCCAGCAGCAGAACAACAGCGTGGTGGTGAAGGAGGAGCGTGGCGATCCTGCAGGGCTTCGCCAAGCACCGCGGGAGAAGAGGAGGACTTGGGAGAGGGGGAGGGCTGCGCCAGAACTTGGGTGCGACTGCCCTCCCACCCCCCGCATATATATAGGGGCAAGGGAGAGGGGGCCGGCCCCCTCAGATCCAATCTAAGGAGGGGGCGGCGGCCAGGGGGGTTGCCTTGCCCCCCAAGGCAAGGGGGTCGCCCCCCCTTTAGGGTTCCCCCAAACCCTAGGCGCATGGGCCCTAGGGGGGAGGCGCCCAGCCCACTAAGGGGCTCTTCCCTATCCACACACAGCCCATAGGGCCCTCCGGGGCAGGTGGACCCTCCCGGTGGACCCCCGGAACCCCTCCAGTGCTCCCGGTACAATACCGGTAACCCCCCGAATTATTCCGGTGACCGTATGATGACTTCCCATATATAAATCTTTACCTTCGGACCATTACGGAACTCCTCGTGACGTCCGGGATCTCATCCGGGACTCCGAACAAAATTCGATGACCACGTACATACTTTCCCTATAACCCTAGCGTCATCGAACCTTAAGTGTGTAGACCCTACGGGTTCAGGAGTCATGCAGACATGGCCGAGACAACTCTCCGGTCAATAACAAACAGCAGGATCTGGATACCCATGTTGGCTCCCACATGATCCACGATGATCTCATCGGATGAACCATGATGTCAAGGATTCAATCAATCTCGTATACAATTCCCTTTGTCCATCGGTACGATACTTGCCCGAGATTCGGTCATCGGTATCCTGATACCTTGTTCAATCTCGTTACCGGCAAGTCTCTTTACTCATTCCGTAACACATCATCCCGTGATCAACTCCTTGATCACATTGTGCACATTATGATGATGTCCTACCGAGTGGGCCCGGAGATACCTCTCCGTTTACACGGAGTGACAAATCCCAGTCTCGATTCGTGCCAACCCAACAGACACTTTCGGAGATACCTGTAGTGAACCTTTATAGCCACCCATTTATGTTGTGACGTTTGGTACACCCAAAGCATTCCTACGGTATCCGGGAGTTGCACAATCTCATGGTGTAAGGAAATGATACTTGACATTAGAAAAGCTTTAGCATACGAACTACACGATCTTTGTGCTAGGCTTAGGATTGGGTCTTGTCCATCACATCATTCTCCTAATGATGTGATCCCGTTATCAACGACATCCAATGTCCATGGTCAGGAAACCTTAACCATCTATTGATCAACGAGCTAGTCAACTAGAGGCTTACTAGGGACATGGTGTTGTGTATGTATCCACACATGTATCTGAGTTTCCTATCAATACAATTCTAGCATGGATAATAAACGATTATCATGAACAATGAAATATAATATAATAATAACTAATTTATTATTGCCTCTAGGGCATATCTCCAACACAACCCACCTCGAAGCCTTTGAGAGAGAATTCCTTGCGAGGATAAAGCCCTAAACACCCAGAGCCAAAGAGTGTTAGACATCATGTAAGTCTTCCTGCCTGTGTGATCTGAAGACTTATTACACTTGAGGACTGTGAATCCTCCAGCCGGTTAGGCGTCACGTTCTGAGCATCCAAGAGTCATTGCGGATCGCCGGTGAAGAAAGTCTGTGAAGGTTTGGAAGTCTGCCTTGAAGACTTACCAGAGTGATTGGGCGAGGACTGGATCGGCTTCCTCCTCCTCGTAGCTTGGCTCCAGAGAACTCGGGGATTGACCCGCCGCAAAGCAAGCTTGGGAACGGAGGTCTGTGGTGCCGACCGCCGCCGCGATTTCTGTGCGGTGCTCCGACGTCAGCATCTTGTAGTAAGTGATCTTGCGGCGCACCATGTCTTTCCGGCGAACGAGGGGATGCTTGATGCGGGCTAGGGGATCGAAAGGTGGGGGAATGGGCTGGAGATTTGGTGTGGTTTTAGGGCAGTGGCTGGCGTAGGCCGAGCAGCGAAGGTTCTGGTGTGAATAGTGGTTCCAGTGACGACCGGTCAATCAGTTTTGACTGTACATAGCTCTTGTCGCGTTCGCGTTGCAGCCCGACACACTGGACCCTCCACGCCGCTCACCGAATGGAATGCGCTTCGTCTTGCGTTTTCGCTCGCTTGTGGGACCGCAGTTGAGAGCAAACCGACGTCCCTCCCCCTCCCCCACCCAAGTCATTTATTATACCACCACTCCCTTCGTTTTATGCGGAGTAAATAAAAATAGAGGGAGTATACTACGGATGATGATCCCCTGACGTGGCCGAACCCATTGAGTAACTGACATGTGGGGCCTAGCAAGCATCGGGTCCTCCAGTAAGTGACCGAAAGGGAGGGTAAGGCAGGGATACCTACATCAGAGGATCCACTTCCACTATACTAGTTTGACCAAATGTTAGAGTAATAATATATGACACATGCAACTTACACAAATGTTAGAGTAATAATATATGACATGCAACTTACACAAGGCATACAGGGTCTAATGCATTTTTCGAGGCTAACTTTGACCAAATGTTAGAGTAATAATATATGATATGCAACTAACACAAAGCATACGGTCAAATTCGTATGTGAAAGGAGTTTCCAATGATATAATTTTCACATTATCTATACCTACTAATAAAGCAAGGTGCGTTTCTCCAATTTTTCATCCATTCACCATTAAATATTTTTTTGCTATCCGAGGTGGTACAAAACTTTTTCGTCATCTGTTAGCAAAGGAGAAATGATTTCTGCAGAATTACGAGCGTGGGCCGCGCGAGCTACAGCCCAGTAAAGTCAGCCCAGTTTTCCTTGCCCGCGCAGCAATAAAACATCATAGTTCCCGCACAATGCGACAAATAGTTCAGTTACGCACAGGGCGCCCAAGCGTCGGCGGCCCATTTCTGTCTGTGTCTGTTCCAATATTTCTTTTCTGTCCTTTCTCGTTGTAGTTCCTGTTATTTTTATTTTCCCCCATTCTATGTCTACTTTTCACTTTTTCCGAAATTTGAAATTTCAAAAATGTGTGCAATTTCAATTTTTATTCAAAATTTCGTAAAATGTTACGAATTAAAAAATGTGTTCCTATTCTAAAAAATGTTTGGATTTATTTTTTCATGCCAATAATTGTTCAAAATTTTAAAAATACTCCCATTCTTCTAAAAAATGTTCTTATTTAAGAAACAAGATTTAAACAAAAATCATTTGACAAATGTTCCAAATTCGAAAATTATTTTGTTTTAGCGATATGTGTAAAAATTGAAAATAATGTTTGCATTGAAGAAACACATTTTTCAAAATTCTTCCGAATTTTCAAAAGATATTCCCATTTTAAAAAATAGTTCACAACTTAAAAAATAATCATACTTTTTGTAAAGGTTCGTGTTTTAAGAAATTTATGTGAATTTCCGGAAATGTTCCGTTCAAATTTTTTGATCTATCTTTGTCTTAAAATCTATGGAATTTTCAAAAAAAATTGTTCGTAATTTGGAAGATTTTTCACGTTGCCAATTATATTAGGTAATTCATGTTATGAATTCCAAAATTGTGTTCATTATAAAAACTATTTACGATTTTAAATTTTGTGTTATTCCGAATTTTAATCTCATGTACTATTAATCTTGTCAATAGTCAAATTGGAAACCATCTCGAGTACAAATCTAGGAGTACGTACGAATCTAACAATATTGATTGGGCGTTGTTGAATGTTGATACCTTTTTGATCAAAGTAGATATACTTTGACTACACATAAAACTTATATGTAAACTAGAAAGGATAGGAGGGAGTATATTGTAAGTTCAAAAACGAAACGAACATTGAATACCCTTTATATATGATTTGCGGATGCTATGATCACCGGTTCAAAATTTTGAATCCGCCTTAGGTATCACGTGCCCCCACTCGTTCCCTCTTGATTTCATCTCGGGGTCCGGAGATCTATTGAAAGAGGACAAGAGTGGGTACATGCGAATGATACTCGGCGGGATGTTCAAATGAGGCATGCGGGAGGATGGACTCGACTGGAGGGCGACATGATCGATGGAGAAGAGGGTTGGAGAGGAATGAGAAATAAGCAAACGCCACATGATTATACTTGAATGGCTCAAATAAACAATAAGTTGTCTCGTTTGGCCTACATAGTGAAAGGCCTAATGCGCAACGCGGAGCACTAACGCTCGAATATCTCCGGGAAAACAGGGAAACAGACATGTGGGGCACACCCGTCGGGACGACGTTGTCGGCGTTCTAGGAACGGGGGTCCCCAGACTTGCCTGCCTGCGGCCTGCAGCGTGGCTCAAAGGGGGGCCCAGCACGGCCCATCTTCACCAACACAAACCCAAGACCCTCGCGAGGGGCCAAGCCTCGCGGGGCGGACGACGCGAAGCCTCCTCAGGCACGACCTCGTCAGGCTGGCTCACGAGGAGGTGGAGAGATCAAGGCGGGGTACCTCACGAGGTGCCCATGACGCAAGCCATGACAACTCAGGGCGCCAGGCGGGTGCCAGCCCGCGCAGCGTCCTCCTTTCCTCTTTGGTGCAAAGGGGGCAAGCGCAGCCGCGGAGTACCGAGGCATCAGGCAAAGGTTGCCATTTCGGTGCAACGAGACCAAGACCAGGAGGACTACGAGATGGAGGTCACTGTGGAGCCCAAGACGGCGTCATCACCAGAGCTTTGCGCAGGCGAAGACTACTTTTGTCAGGATAGCTGATACTTGCTGCCCCCCTTCAAATTAGCCCGCCATTGTTGGCTCCCTTCCTGCTCAATATTTGGGGAGAGGACCAGGTCCTCTATAAATAGGACCAGCCACCCACATAGCTGGGGTAGGACGAAAAAGAGGTAGGAAGGAAGAGGCTCGTTAGAAGGGTCGGCCAAAGGAGAGCAGAGAGAGAGAGAGAAAGGTGGCTGAACTCCTCCCAGCAGTTCATCGCCTCAGCCAAGAACAGACCCTCGCGAGGCTGTTCTTCCTTGTATTGTTCATCATCATCAGCCCAAGAGGCAATCCACCACACCACACACTGGAGTAGGGTATTACACCACAACGGTGGCCCGAACCAGTATAAACCCTGTGTCTCTTGTGTTGTTCTCTCCTTAGTTTAGATCCTAGCACGGCGGAGGGGTGCAGGAAGGTAGGAGGCGAAATCTCCACGCGCACCCCAGTGTTCGAACCTCCAGGGTCTGCCGGAACCCGAAATCCGACATTTGGCGCCCCAGGTAGGGGTGCGCCGGAATTCGTCTTCCACCGCCCCGTTCTCCTCCGACCGTCACGCCCATGTCTGACGCTCGTCGGGCCCGCGCCGAGCGCCGGGCCGCACTCGCTTCCCGCGTTGCCCAGACGGCCCCTGTCGGCGGGCATCCACGTCGTTCCCCGTCACCTGCCACCAACGCCGCCACCGGCCCGGCGGGGGACGAGCGGCAAGAATTGTCCTAGCATCCGTCCATGCCTCAAGACGGCCGCACCGCAACTCCCTCGCTCGCCCCAGCTGGATCTTCGTCCCGCGCGCTCCACGCGCCCATGGAGGCTCGAGCTGCACTCATCGCGGCAAACGATCTCCTGCGCTACCGTCCCGTCGATGACGTCTACGAAGAATGGCTCGACCGCGTCGCCGAGCTTGTCCGCGCTGCAGGGGGCTCTTCCGCGCCGTCCGTTCCGCTGCACCGCACCCCGCCCCGTGCGGGCGAAGAGGCTCCGGCGGCGCCCCAGCCGCCTCCTCCTCAAGAAGACGCCATGGCTCCAAGGCGCATGGCCCCTGGGCGGAACCCGCTCCGTCAGGTGCCAGCGCAGCAAGAACAGAGCTGCCAAGAAGTCCCTCGCCCGCCAGAAGCCGCCCGGGCGCTCCCTGCTCCAGCACGTCGCGACCATCCCCCTGCTCCAGCGCGTTGGGACATGCAAGACCAGGCTCTCCGTCACCTAAGGCCTCCTGTGGCCACAGCAGGCTGCCACGCGTACACCACCGAACTACGCAGCATCGCGTGTCCCGGCAAGTTCAAACCAGACCTACCTCCTCGATACGACGGCACGGCCGACCCTGCGGAGTTCCTCCAGCTCTACGAGCTGGGCATCGAAGCTGCCAACGGAGACGAGAAGGTCATGGCGAACTGGTTTCCCATGGCGCTCAAGGACGGGGCCCGCACCTAGCTCCTGAACCTGGCTCCAGGCACAATCTCCTCCTAGGAAGAGATGCGCACCCGCTTCATCGCCAACTTCCAAGGTACTCGCGACCGGCCACCCGCCATGAGCGACATGCGCTGCATCAAGCAACAACCCGGGGAGACCCTGCCGAAGTATATCCAGCGCTTCAACAATGCACGCCTCAAGGTCCCCAAGGTGACTGAGGAGGCCATCATCTTTGCTTTCTCCAACGGAGTGCACGACGTCAAGATGAAGGAGGAGCTGGCGATGCGTGAAGACCTGTGCACTTCCTTGGAGCTGTTCAACTTGGAAAACAAGTGCGCTAGGGCTGAGGAGGGGCGTCTCTCCCTCCTCGAGCTGCCTGCCGCAGACCCAGAAGAGAAGAAGCTCAAGGCCAAGGTTGTGAAGCGCAAGGGGGCTGCAGTTCTCGCGGCAGAACCAGACACCAAGCGGGGCAGAGATCAGCCCGAACCTCCCAAGGGCAGCCGGTAGTGCGTGTACCACGACCTCCACACCCACAACACCAACGAGTGCCAAGAACTCCGAGCCGTGCATGAAGGAAGGATCGGCCGTCGCCCCGACCGCGGTGACCGGGGCTACGGTCGAGGAGGAGGAAGAAACGCAGGACGCTGGGAAGACCGCGGGCCGCGCCAAGGGTGGCGCGACCAACCTCGCGAGGATCGCTGGCAAGACCCGCCTCGCGAGAGAGGATGGAGGGATCGGCCTCGCGAGGGAGACTGGAGGGATCAGCCTCGCGAGGATCGCCCGCTAGGCAACGCAGGCCTCCCACCGCTGCCGCCGCAGCCAAGGAGAAACGATGACCACCATCAGGACGAGGAGGCTGGGGGCTTTCAGGAGCCGCGCACGATTGCCTGCATCTTGGGCGGAGCACAAGCCCTAGCCTCTCAGCGCATCTTCAAGCAGTTCGCCCGCGAAGTGAACGCAGTACTCCCCAGACTCGAAGCCACATGCCATCTCAGGTGGTCAGCGTGCGCCATCACGTTCAGCTCAGTAGATCAGCTCAAGTGTGCGGCAACCGCCGGAGTCCTCCCGATGCTTTGTTCCCCAATCATCAGCAACGTGGTGGTCACCAAGACCCTCATCGATGGCGGGGCAGGGCTCAACGTCCTGTCCGTGTAGACGTTCAACAACCTCCAAGTGCTCCACAGCCAGCTTCAGCCAACCAAGCCCTTCTCCGGTATCACTGACGGCTCCACGGTCCCGATTCGGCAGGTCCGCCTCCCTGTCACCTTCGGGGCACGCGACAACTACCGCACCGAGCTCATCGACTTCGACGTCGCTCACATTCGCCTGCCGTACAACGCCATCCTTGGGTACCTAGCGCTGGCCAAGTTCATGGCCGTAACTCACCACGGCTACAACATCCTCAAGATGCCAGGAAGTGGCGGAGTCATCACGGTGCCCTGTGAAGAGAAGGACACGGTGTGTTCCATGGAACGAGCCTTTCAGGCCGCATCACTGGAAGACCCGAATCACGGAAGCAGGAGGCTTCCCGAGACCACCCCCAAGAAGAAGAAGACATCGTCCGGCTCGACCGCTCAGGAGGCAGGCCCCTCTGGGCCCGCGCCTGCCCAGGGGGAGCCTCCCTCCATCGCATAGGAAAGCGCGCCCGGCGCCCTCCCCAAGCAGGGCTCGGGGGCTCTCCCCTGAAGGGCCACCGACCTAGCTAGGGTCACGAGGGAGGCGCTTGGGCACCACATGGAGGCGTGTTTTGAAGCACGTTTCCCTCAAGAAGGAGTAAGGCAAGGAGATCCAGACCCACAGGAGTTCGTCAGCAAGGCCATTCAGGAGCTACAGGAGTCAAGAGTCATGAGAGGCGCCCGCCGCCTACCAGCCGTGGCCCCTCATCCAGGCGAGGATGGTGGGCTGCGCGTCTGCATCGACATACCAGGGCTCAACCGAGTCGTCTCTCTGGAGCGCCTCTGGCCCTCGCGAGTGGGGCGCTGTGGAGGTCCACCCCACAGCTACGTTCGCATGCCTTACGGCTTGCCGAGCGCGGCTGACGCGTACCAGTGCCTCATGAGGGGCATCACGGAGGTACGAGAGGCCAGGCGTTCCGCAGCCCTGACAGAGATGGAGATGGCCCGCGAGGAGCTGCCAACGCCTCCGAAGCCTCCCGAGGCCCCTGGGCCTAGGGGCTCGTGAGGATCGGCTCCCGCAGCCCCCCGAGCCTGCTACACCAACACCCCTTCGTCCTCAACATCATCAAGTGACATCTTTCGAGTTTTACTTCCAGCTGGGAGTGCCCCCAGGGCTGCATTATTCCCAGGCCATGTGGGTCCGTCCCT
Source organism: Triticum aestivum (assembly GCF_018294505.1). Classification (NCBI taxonomy): domain Eukaryota; kingdom Viridiplantae; phylum Streptophyta; class Magnoliopsida; order Poales; family Poaceae; genus Triticum; species Triticum aestivum. Next base: position 147,297,469 of record NC_057812.1, read on the forward strand.
GCGGCGTGTATCCCTTTGTTCCATGTTGTTAGCTTACCTTGTTAGGGGCACCCCTCAGGCTGCATGATCCCCAAGCTGCTCGGGCCAGGCCCAGTGGCATGTATCCCGTTTGCATTTATTTCCGATCATGCGTTAGGCCCACCATGCTTGATTATTTGACGCCGGTCCACGGCACCTCTTCTCTTCCATGCCGACCACTTGCACGTTAAAGGGGGGCACCTGAGCATCGCGACTCAGGGCTCTTACTGGCTCTCCAGCCCTCACCATCTAGCCTTGTCCATGGCATCGCGACCTGGCATACCAGCGACGGCTGAGACCAGCTCGAGGGCCGGGGCCTGAGGACGTAGAGTGCCGACATCTAACCAAATTTGCAGGGCCACATCACAAGATAAGGCCCAGTGCCAGGCGCAACCCGCCTAGAGGTAGGGCCCCGTGAGTCCCGCTCTGGCTCACGGGTGCCCAGATACACCTCGCCAGGCCCTACCGTGCCAGGCACGTGTCAGGGCGGGGCTGTACACGCCCCGGGGGCTCCTCCCGGAGGGGGGCCCCCTCCCACGTACCAGTGGAAGCACCATGCTCCGTGCTGGCTGACGACACTGCTGAGGAGCGGCTATGCCCGTACACATACGATAGCACTATGCTCCGGGCTGGTGATAAACAACTGAGGGTGGCCCCCGGGCCGCATCAACCTCAGGGAGCCCAGAGCTCAGTGTCTAGCCTCATCGTAATGCCTCCCCTCGTGAGTGCCGCGCGAGGGGGCTGGGCACGGGGGCTGCGCCTGGGTCACACCCAGACGCACTCTCCGGTCAATAACCAACAGCGGGATCTGGATACCCATGTTGGCTCCCACATGATCCACGATGATCTCATCGGATGAACCACGATGTCAGGGATTCAATCAATCCCGTATACAATTCCCTTTGTCCATTGGTACGATACTTACCCGAAATTCGATCATCGGTATCCCGATACCTTGTTCAATCTCGTTACCGTCAAGTCTCTTTACTCGTTCCGTAACACATCATCCCGTGATCAACTCCTTGATCACATTGTGCACATTATGATGATGTCCTACCGAGTGGGCCCGGAGATACCTCTCCGTTTACACGGAGTGACAAATCCCAGTCTCGATTCGTGCCAACCCAACAGACACTTTCGGAGATACCTGTAGTGAACCTTTATAGCCACCCAGTTACGTTGTGATGTTTGGTACACCCAAAGCATTCCTACAGTATCCGGGAGTTGCACAATCTCATGGTCTAAGGAAATGATACTTGACATTAGAAAATCTTTAGCATACGAACTACACGATCTTTGTGCTAGGCTTAGGATTGGGTCTTGTCCATCACATCATTCTCCTAATGATGTGATCCCGTTATCAATGACATCCAATGTCCATGGTCAGGAAATCGTAACCATCTATTGATCAACGAGCTAGTCAACTAGAGGCTTACTAGGGACATGGTGTTGTCTATGTATCCACACATGTATCTGAGTTTCCTATCAATACAATTCTAGCATGGATAATAAACGATTATCATGAACAATGAAATATAATATAATAATAACTAATTTATTATTGCCGCTAGGGCATATCTCCAACAGTCTGCCACTTGCACTAGAGTCAATAATCTAGTTCACATCGCCAT